>NW_018128256.1:259989-280512 GCF_001952655.1 Monopterus albus | reverse complement strand
GGAGGTGTTCCGGGCATGTCCCACTGGGAGGAGGCCCCGGGGAAGACCCAGGACACGCTGGAGGGACTATGTCTCTCGGCTGGCCTGGGAATGCCTCTGCATTTTCCCGGAGGAGCTGGAGGAAGTGTCTGGAGAGAGGGAAGTCTGGGCATCTTTGCTTAGACTGCTGCCCCCGCGACCCGGTCCCGGATAAGCGGAGGAAAATGGATGGATGGATGTATTTTGTGGCATTCATGTGGACGGCAAAGTAAGAATTTCATTGTACAGGGGAACATGTTTCCTAACTGTGCATATGACAAATAAACACTTTAACCTTTGACCTTTACTTTGACACATTAGATTAATTGTCTGTACCACTGTTTGGGACACTGGCTTTCTCTAGTGCTCATCCAGCCCATAGATAATCTGTTAGAATACATTTTAAAAAAAATTTTAGCACACATTTTGTCAAGTTAAACGTTAGATTAGATAAACTTGGCTTTTTCCCCAAACATAAACAGCACTTTGTATCTTTAAGTGCTGTTATAGAGATTATCAATGCCCAGATTTTGGTTAAAAACAGTTTATTGTACTTTAGTGTTAGGCCTCTGAGTCATCTCACTTTTCCAAGTTTCAAGAGGGAGTGTCGTTCTTTGTGTAGGCCCGGTGAGATTTGAGTTTAGCTTTTCTTATTATTAGATTTTCTGGACGTTGGGAGGTCTCCCAGCAGGGGAATTTATCCCACTCCTGTAAAGCATTATGCCACTGATGCAGGCATACTTTTGACAGTTTCATATTTACATTGTCGTCTGACCTGATTTATACAGTTGCAGCCGGGGGTGCGTTTGGGTTTTTTGGAGGGAGCGTGGCAGAGACAGATGACTCTTTAAAAAAAAAAAAGCTTGTGAACACCCAGTTTGAGTGTATTTGTCCTGTTGTCTGTGAGAACGACATCAGTAATGCTATGAAGCCTGATTGTCAAGTACACAGGTTGATACCATATTGAATGTATTATTAGTGAGTTTCACTCTTTAACTTTCTTATAGTAAGATTATACTGTGGGCTGAATTGTCTCAAGGCTAAAAGGCTTTGTATGAAGGGACCGAGCTCTGCAGGGACAGTACCTCAGTTATTAAAGTGAAAATTGGCCCTTTGCAGTACATCGTGTCTTGTGAGTTCTTAGCTTGGCAGCATGAATTAGCCTGTCCTCTTTTCTAACTCCACATATTCTACACAATGTACACTGATGGTGTTTTCTAAGCTGACATGTAAATTAGAAGTGAGAGAGTAGAGAACCAACATGGGCAACAGTTGTAGTGTCAAATCAGTGATAGTTGCACTGCTTTTTGGAAACATTACAGGTTGTGTGTTTATTTTGCTAAATCAGTACACAGTGACAACCAGTTCTAGGGTTAAGGAAGCCAGGGCTTCTCCACACTACAGAGAACGAGGCCAAATGAGTCGACTCGCATCATAAGAGGCTTTTCTCCTTCCCCTTCTTCTCAGTGTGTGAAGGAGTCCGAGCTTTCAAGTCATTGGGAGTTTGGATAGTTGTTGAGTCTCTTTAAACCTGTATATTTGCTGGAAAAGTGACTGAGGTAGTCAGATGTGCAGGTACCTAGAGAAATGAGGCAGAGTCGAGGCAAATACAGGCTGGATCATGGACCCTACTGAGCTGAAGCTGTGTGCCATGGTTCTGCAGTTTCCAAAACCAGACAAGGATCCCTCTGGTTTTGTGAATCAGCTGACATGGTATGCTGTTATGATCCTACTAAGAGATACATGTACAATTGATGACATGTTTAAGGGGTAGATTTGGTGAGACAGAGCCAGCTGTGACTATCACAGTCCAACATGAGGATGCACAGAGTAGACCTGACTGGATAAAGGCATATAAAACTCAGTTAATGCGTTGTGCCTTTAGACTAGGAATAGTGGAGGGACAAGAAGCAGCACACCTCTCACTTCTACTCATCTGTATTTGAGCTTTACATTTTTAGACTAAAACCTACATCTCTTGTTCTCAGTGAACAGACCTACTTTCAGGACCATGCCTGTGGTGACTAGATCTTCTCTTTCTAAATTGACTGCACTGTTCCACAGCTCCCTAGTCGAGTATCTGGAAGCACCAGTCAGGGAGAACGAAGCCACTGTGAGAGAAAGTGTACAGTTAGACGGACTATAATCTTTGATATGTTAGAGAAAAGTACATTGCTCTTCCTGGTTGAAAAGTTGCAGTTTACCAGGCTGTTTCCTGTCCCACCAGAGAAGCTGACATTGGGACGCTGGGACCCAGAAGTTGTCGTGTTCAGCTGTGAAGAAGACAAAGACCCTGCTGTACCAGACCCTCAGTGATGTACAGCGCACGTTGTTTCACTTTATAAGCTTGTGTCTTTTTCTGACCAAACTCCCTTCAAAAATCCAGCAGGTTAATTTTGCTTTTATAACAACAAACATAACGTTCAATATACTGTAACTCAAGCTGCACTAACTTAAATGTAACATCTTCTGGTTAAGTCATAGCAGTAATACATTAATTTGAGTTTACTGCAATAAACATAAGTTTATGCTGCTGCTAGCTGTCATTCCGCTTCTTTGGCCATGTGTAACATTGGCCTGCATACAAAGTCCCCAAACTCCTTCAAAACATCTGGTAGAAAACTAATTTCATAAATGTTAACTTCTTTTGGTAATTTTGACTTGAGTAGAAAGACCTTGTTACTAAATATAATCTTTAACATTAGGTTCCTGCTGCTTTGCCACCTGTTTAAGATTGATTTTCAGCCACAATGTATGCTTGTATTTCCATATAGCCATCATAGACTGATAAGGTAATATTATCATAGACTGATATGTTAATCTTACCTTAATGTTTCTAGAAAACCATGGAGCTACCAATGTGCAGAGCTTCTGATGCATGTCTTAATAACATGGCTTTTGGAGCTTTAAAGTGACCATAAAATTCAGAGTTTATTCACTCTCCAGGCTTTACAGCTGATGTTATTACAAGTTACAGTTCTTGAACCAAAAACAATGCAAAAAGCTCAAAAGAACAACAAAAAGACAAATTGGAGTTGAGGTCTCCAGTTTTTGGTGAATGGTTCAATATAATCTAAATCTTCTGTGTGATATAAACAATAGTGGTCACAGTACAGTAGGTAACTTGGTTGATTTTACTTTTGAGATTTTGTTTTTGTCAATGCATCTCAGGTGCAGATGCTATGTTTGGGAATTTTCTAATATAACATGAGCAGCTGGAGGAAACAGAGGTTTGGCTATGCGAGATTAGAAAAAGGCTTGTGTGCACTATAGATGCATAAAGCTAGATAGGGACATTGTGTGGATGCTGACTCAGCACCCACACAATGAGGTGAGGTTGATTCCAGTTTCAGTGCTCAGGAGACGTTTCCCCAGACTGGGATGTTTTGATTTGACTACGGTGTTTATTGTAAGTAAATGGTGGTTTACTGTGTCTCACCTGAGCACACCAATGACACGACTTGATTGCGCTTCAATTTTTTGACCACTAGATGTCCTACTGGAGCACTGTGTCTTTGAGGCCTCGAGTAATGAACCATTTGTGTGAACAATGTGTCGAAGGTTAAACAAAGCCCCATCGGCCATCAGTTCTGTCAGGTGCTTTTGCTTTCTTTTGCTTTGTTGCATCTGGCGGGGCGTCACGACTGCCAGGTAGGACGTAGGGATGTGTTAGGAGAGCGTATGTTGCGCATGGACTTCTGGTGAATATCTGCTTTAAGACAAAAAAGCTGTTTCTCGTAGATCACTTACTGCGCATGTCAGAAGGTAAAACCCATTTGGCGTGTGGACACACCTGGCACTTGTTTCCGATTCTCCTTTGAGTTTTACCAAATTCTTTCGTTAGTGATGAATTAAGCTAAGAAGCTTAAGTGCGGCTATAAATATTTGCATTTCCTGTTGGGTTAATATAATAGTGCTGGCTACAATTTGTAGGCAAAATATAAACATGTTTCAAACATTTTGCACAGCTGCTACATAGCTGAGTTAACTAACATCTAAAAGTGTGTTTTTATCTGTGCTAGTTGTTCATGTAGTGCTACAAAGACAGAGTTAAACATGCTTTGACAGTTTGAAGTGGCTGCTCCGTGTGTCATACGTTTTGATTTAAATATTAACCAAGTTAATTGACTTTGTTCGCTTCCAGGTCATGAGCCGGGTCAGCAAGATGCAAACCAAGTGACATAATTGGTGAGTACAGTTGCCGACAGCTTCCTAGTACAGTGGGCCTATACACACAGGTACAGGATGATGGAAAGGTTTTAGGCACCGCAGTGAGAATGCCACACTTTTTATTCTGACTCCATACAAACAGAAGAAATCAAAACAGTAGTTCCTGTGACCACCCTTTGCTTTACAACAGCACTGGTACACTTGCGCATACAGTAGTTGTCAGTCTTTAGCTGCTACATTTGTCACAGTTCTTGTGTGCACTTGTCTCAGCGTCTTGGTCTCCTGGTGTAATCCCAGACTGAGATCAGGACTCGGTGTGGGCCACGCCATTTGTTGCCAGACTTGTTGTCTCATGGTTTCTTATGACTGTTGCTGTGTGTTTGGCCTCGTTGTCATGCAGCAGATTGAATCTGGAATCACTAAGACACCTCCCAGAATCTAAGCATATGTGCCTAAAACCTTTCCACTTTTTACAGAGTTGTGTTGTGACCTCAAATCTATATGGTTGTAGCATGCCCCTCTAAAAAACTGAGCCAAAGCACTCTGTTACTAACAACACTCTCTTGCTAACCTGAGTTCATTCTTAATTTCATTGATTAATAATGAAATGGTTATTGCTGGGGTAGAGGGGCATGGATTTTTAAACTTCTGAGGGAGCTATAACTTGAAGTTAACTTTCTTTGTGACATTGTTTCTGTTCTTATTTCATTAATGGTGGTGTTAATAAAATTTCCTTATTTTTGACACTAGATACAACCCTATGAGAGAACTGCTATTAAACCAAACCGGTTTTGTTAAGGGCTAATAACAGTCTGTGATAGTCACATATCTGGCTCCAAGAACAGACCAGGAACATGTATAAATACTGTATGTACATGGAGATCTTGTTCTTCTGTGGGTGAGGATAATGCCTGGTGAATGTATTTACATACTGTGTGCTTGCTGGGAGGGTGATGTCTCTCCTGACTTTAAGGGGGATATATACTGAGATCCTGCGTCTCATTTTTTTGGTGCTAAACAGTGAAATTGTGTGTATTCATATTACTAAGGAGCTGTGGTGGGGAATCAGAAGAAATGCAGCACAGCATATATTTATGTTCCTGTACAAGGATGCAAAATATTGGAGGACAGAATGGAAATGAATACAAAATAAATTTAAAATCAGGAGAAAGTTAAGATGAAATAAACATCAGAAATGATTTGCTACAAGTAGAAACTGCAACAGCATCTTAGGACGTTCCTTTTCACGGTGGTCTTGTATGGTGGCTGGGCTGGTAGGAATCCATTTTAAGATGAGTCTGAAACATAGCAGAATGTGGAAAACTTGAAAGGGTCTGAATACTCTCTGTATCCACTGTATGAAGCCAAAATACTGCAGATATGTGTAAATTGTATAGCTCTACCGGTAGATCACGTCATTCGAATGCTCATCGCTAGTACAATCAAAACTTGTAGAGTCTTTGCAGGTTGGGAAACTACCTTTTCATTTTGCCTGATTAAAAGCTATATGATGTAGCAGCCACTCTCTGTCATTTGAAGAAAATGTTTAGCTGTTTGCTTTAAAATAGTACAGATGTACCTCGTTCCTTGACACTACACTTTAACACAGTGACTGTGGTTTTACTGTAAATCTGCTGATCACGGTGCTTAGAAGAAAGCATCACTCGAGCTCAGTGCTCTCATACAGTAAGGCTGTGAAGATTAATCTTTAGACACCAGCACTCATTAATTAAAGGTTACAATAGCTGCTGTGAGATGTGGTGAACTGTGAAGTGTGATCTGCCCTTTCTGGATTAATGACTGTTCCAGACCAAGATTTGAGTACCTTTTTTTTATTGTTGATGAGTTAAGACCAGTATCTTTATTAATGACCACTTGGACATTTTGCTGTTACAAGAGCACAGATTCTCTCTGGCGCAGTTTGGGCACTGAGTTATCTGTTGATACAAAGGCAAAGACCTTCACAGTTTCAGAAAGCACAAACACTTGTACAGATTCAAAAGTCTTTACAGAATATCCAAACAAAAAAGGCTTTTTTTTAAAGAAATATACACTCAGTGACTAGATATAATGGACCTCTGCAGAAGATATTCATTCATTTTTCTCCTAATTAACATTGACAGTGATTAGAATATGTGATTGGGCTGCAGAGCGGCAGGTGGCCTCTGTAGAGCACCGCTGCAGACATGGGGGTTTCATCTAGCGTTTGGGTTCTTTCACACCTGGAGGTGCCACAGCTCAGCTTAACATCAACAGGTTCATTCATTCATAGCAGTAGTCACAGAAAAACATCAAATGCATTGATGTAACATATTACTGAAGCATATTTGATGTTCACTCGTAATTTCAACCTGTGGAGCAGCTCACAGTATGTGAGATAGAAAAGATTTCATCCTGTCTGAAGAATACTCAGACTGTTTCAAGGAACACTCCTGTAAAGAAAGTTGACGAGTTTTCTAAAACAGGAGCCTTGGCCATTTGTTACATATGGAAATCTACATGTTCAGTAGCAGGACGTTACAGGAAACCAGCTGATGCTCCCGTCGTGTAATGTTTAAAATTTTTTTTTTTTTTTTTTTTTTTTACCTGGTCACTGAGTGTGTAGAACAGAGAGACAGAAGGCAAGTATCAGACTTCTCAGTAAGCAGAACAACGCAGAAACACCCCAAGAACAGGACGACGGTGTCAGTCGCTCATTATTCGCCGCTGGCTTTAGAGGCCATGTAATGTGTCAGTTCACATTTTTCTGTTGAACGTGGTTTCTGTTCTGAAAGTTAGTGGTTTGTTAGTTACAAAATCTTAATGTCAAGTTTTCATGTTGTATAATTTTTGTGAGCTAACTGGATAACAATTTTCCAAACACAAATTATTAGACTATACAGAGAATAGAGATGGAGTTTGATAGCAAGTTTTCACATTTGCATCTAATTTCCCCATTGAGGGATCAATAAAGTACCTACCTACCTTATTAAATCTGAATCACATATTAAACCTGATTAATAATTATGTTAATACATTTTACTTATGAATGCTGGTTTTAAAGGAAGTATTTTTATTTCACTCACTACAGCAACAACATTTTAAACAGTTTTGGGTAACAAACAACATAATATTTATGAATCCTTTTTTTGTGACCACAGCTGGTCATTTTAATTGTTATAATAAACCATTTACCAGGTAGTCTGACACTAACTGCAGTTAAAGCTGTCAAACCTAAACCGTGGACGTTCCGCTGAGCTGAAATGATGATGTTGATTTTCTCTGTGACTTTCATTAACCCCGTCCTCGCTCATGCTTCCTGCTGCTGTTTGCTCCTCAGTGAGGAGCTGTGCTGTGTAAGCTCACGTATATACATCAGTGAAAATAATTACTTTATCGTTCTGTGAATATCAATGAAATGAATCACTGATATTTTGCTCTGCCAGGAACTTGGCTTCACCTGAGGGTGAACTGGTTGTTGCTCTGCTACAGATCTGACAGGTCCCAGTATCACCAGCGGTAGAACTGAGTGAGGCTGAGCACTCATCCTCCGCACGTTATGAACTATGACACAAGTTCTTACTTTAACATGGTGGACACTAGATGACTATTTAAATAAAACACATGTCGTTCCCCCTTTATTTGACCATTCTGCGAATATCACTTTTTACAGTTGTTTCTTTGACTTCAGAGCGGTTAAGTGGGTCCACCTTGTTTGTTTATGACAGTGATTTAATTTTTAAAATTGATATGTAACACATAGCAACATTCTGCGTACCACAACAGTGTTATCACCAGTTTGTGGACTTTTTTTTGTGGTGGTATTTGTTTTATTATCAGAGACCAAAGAGCATAAAGTGAACAGAGGACATTAAAGACAGATTTGATAAAGGATTAATTTGGTCGTGAAGCTGAACAATCTAGTATTTTGGTTCAAAACAATATTTCACTAACTTGGATCTGGATCCAAAATAGAACCAACTATCAGAACTCATCTCTAATAGTGAATAATGAATGAGTTCAGTCTCTGTATTACCCTTGTTCTCCTTGACAGTCAAACAACAAAATGTGGAAATCGTGAAAGGCTCTGAAAACTTACTGTACTGACTGTAAATGACATATTTGCATCGTTTCTCATTATTCTGTACTTTTTAAGTATAAATGATATATGAATCACATGATGGAGCAGTGTTCACGGTTCAGAATGGACTCTTATCAGGGAAGCAAAGCAGCGTACGGAGATGAGTTCAGTGCGCAGATATTCCTTTTGTCAGTTCTCATCCCATCCTCATTGTTACTGCTGTATTTGTACAGTCATTGTGATAAAAGATAAAACTGTTGTAGCTGTGATGACTTGCTCTGTATATCAAGCCGTTCTGCAGTGTTTTGGCATCTCAAGCCCTTAAACGCATTGATCTGTTACTTCAACAGAAACCTCAACAGATGTTGAACTAGAACAGATGTCCTCAAGCAGTTAGACCGAAATGTTCGACCGTAATCAGAGAAAATGCTTTTTAAACCTGACTTCACATTTAATCTGTTCCCTCTTTCACACTGATATCATTGTAGTTTGTGTACATAAATGCTTTCATTAGGCCAGCTTTGAGTTCCACGGTACATCACAGATCTGAGCAAAATCTGTGTGAAATTCAGTTTCATTATGGGAGTTTGCTTTTCCCCAGAGGCACTGCGGTTTTCATCATTTCAAATTTTCTGGAAATTCACAATCATCTTTGTACATAGCAAATTACATAGGGTTTACTGCAATGACGATGGGAATTAAGCCACCGATGCCACAAAGCAGTGACAGCAAGCCTTTAGTAATACTCAGAACCTTAATTATAAACCTTTGTTTTGTGCAGTCATAGTGGTAATGTGATGAACACTGTAGCCCTTCACAATTATATAGGACACCACTTAATTCCATACTTTTTTTTTTATAAAAACCTACAATCCCTCTTCCTATAAAAACTGTCAGAATTTGTGTCCTAACAGATACATCGTTAAAATAATTTTAACATTATATAAGCAAGTATAGGTGCAGACACAAAAGACACACATGCTACTATACAAGATATTTACCTGTAGACAATACAGATGTACCAAGAGTCTCTATATCCCCATAAAATGTTAGCACTAGTTCATTTGAAGAAAAGAAAAGCATAAAGATATATATTTTTTTGTCCACAGGCACCAAAAAAATACATTCATTACATTCAAAACGGAGTCATGGTTAGCATTTTGTTGTAGCGGTGTGCGTCATAGGCAACGCTTCAAATACCATCAAGAGTCTTTTCAATGCTTTAAATGGCTGAAGATACCTCTGGCTTCTTTGGCAGGAATAAATCAATGCAAATGGCTGCTAATACAAACCAAACAGCTGTTAGAAAACAAGCTAGCAGTAAAAATATTTCTATAACATTGTTTTTACTTTTTTGTAGGAATGACTGAATAAGAAGCTAAAGTTGTCAGAGGATTGTAGGAGTACTGCCCTTAAATAGTGGAGTATTGATTGTTGGCATCAAATGGTTGCTCTGATTCTTAGGCTTGTTCCTGATTTAAATCAGGAGATGTTACACTCTTTAATTATGTAGGCATCGTTCTATTTTTCATGTGACTGCACTTATCAGTCTGTTAAATGGGGCAAAATGGGTGAAACATAGTTCCCAAAATAAGGTATTGTATTGTTTTGGGACGAATACCAAAACACACAGGCGACATTTTTGAAACCCAGCGGGACTAAAACTTTGACAAACTGACAATGACCTGTGACATTTTTGTGCCAGTGTTCAGTCCTAAAATAGGCTTGTAAGTAATGTTTAATTTCTGGCTGTGTTGTGAGTCCAGGTTGTGAGTTGGTAAAATACAAAGAACTCTCAAGCTTAATTTGAAGCTCAATTGAAAGCTGAACCAAACTACATTCACTGGGTTTGAGAAAATTCAGATGCTACCAGTTAACTGTAAAATGCTGTCAAACCATGACCCTTGGCCCACAATGCTTTGCAGCCTGTCAGTGCCCAACTGTGAAAGATGTGCTCAGTGTGTCCAGACGTTCTAGATGGTCAATCAGCCAGAAAATTACAGGCAGATAAATTCTGTCAGTGCGTAATGGCCTCGTTGAGTAGCAGTTGCATGTGTTCACATCACACAGTCAAAAGTGAGACACAAACACTCACCCAAAGCAGGAAGCCGAGGTGTCACAGCTGGATGTGAGAACGCTGCACAAGCAGAGCGAGATATGAGTGCACAGAACAAGAATGTGAGTCTAGAGCCATGCGGGTGCCATCTTGGAGATCTCCATGTGAATCCTGTGGTTTGAATTGACACATTTACATTGAGGCTGTCTCCATCCTTGTCTGACAGTTCATAACCTAATTCATGGGACCAAGTCTTGTGTAACGAGGGTCTGGATGACTGACTAACAGCTTGGGCATTCTCTCACTGTTCGGGTGCTGAGTTATGACAGAGAATCTGAGAATAAATGAGGTGAAGTAAATGCAGTCTTTCACCAGTCTCTGTCATTGTCTCATACTCTGGATGAAGTTATTTCAGCTTCCACTGCTTGTTTTTGTTTTGTATCTTTGCATCCCTCAGTCTTACACCCTATTTCTTCATAGCCGCTGTTCAAACACAGCCTTAGTCAGAGCAGTTGATGTTTTCATATCCTGAATTTACATCAGGTTTACGTCTGTTAGGCTGCTCATTAAAGATGTTAATGTTCAAGTAGGAGCTTCAATAGCAGCTTGTTGACACAAACATGACTCCTTTGCAGAGTTTTCCCTAGAAAAGATCTATGGGGTGTAAAGATTCATTCAACGGTACGGAATCACTAGTTCACTGCTACTGTGCAGACAGAAAAGCCAAGGATGTCTAATGTGGCTGCATCATGTCAGTTTATGAAAGTGCAGTTAGATAAATGGCTGGCAGATGCTGCTGCTGATTGTTTTTCACATTTTCGATACTATATACAAATGTTCTACTGCAGAGATTTAAAGTGTGTAAACCACTTTGGAGCCGGCGGCCTTTTGGGTCACCACCCGTACAAAAATGTCCCGTACAAGTTTACACAGACAAATGAATTCAGGTTATGATTTCTAATCCACACTTGGACTCAATAGCACAAACTCACAGTAGACAACACAGGCATCGGTGCCAGTCCGGGCCCTCTGTTAACGGCACAAGGCTGCTCATATGAAAAAACAGCAAAACACTGAAGTTTACTTGGCACATTTCATAACAGGCTCAAGAAATATTCATGAATATAAAAAAAATCTAATTCAGCATCATTACACACTTTGTGTATATTGGCAGAGCAGATTTCAGAATAAAAGCCTGGATAGAATTGGAGTTTTAAATAGACCGTTCACATACAATCACAATGAGAATTTTTCTCTCCTCTGAAAGAAAAGTTGCACAAGACTGATTTATAAAATTGAGAAGTGGAACTGGATTTGGTCCGTTTCACTTGTGTGCAAATTTAACCTGGTTTCCTGCTTAGTGCATGTCTGTTCTGTCCTTTAAATTAAACTAGAAATTTAATGGTTAACGTGAATAATTTTACCCAGGTGAACAAACTAACAGCCTCATGAGTTACTCTGAAGTAAGCAGCTATATTGGAATCATGTCTGCTAGGTTTCTTTAGTCTGTTTCCATACTTCATTTTAGCCACTGTTTTAACTGAATACTGGTTGCACAGGAAAGCCACTCTTAACTCACTGACTCGGTCAAAACGAGCTCTTCTCTCAAACAAAAAGTGCTAACATAAACTCAAGATTAAATTAATAATTGAAAATGAGATTGAGTCTAAAATCCAGGCTCAGGTTGTTTGTCAGGTTGTTTACTGGTCGATCTACGTTCCGACTCTCACCTATGGTCATGACCGAAAGGGCAAGATCCCGGATACAGGCGGCCGAAATGAGTAATAGTTTTTCCTCTGCTGCATAAGCAGGCAGCTGAATGACAGATGCAGTGGAAAAACACCTTTTCAAATTGAATTTACTTGAAGACATTTTCTTTGTCAATGGAAGAAGGAATATATGGCTTGAGGGTTGAGAAGCAAGCAACAGTAGTGTTGCCAGCATGACAGGCTACCGGTAGTCTCCGTGCCTCGACATTAGCAGGATGTATGTACAGGCACATGGTAGAAAACCATCTGAAGCTTCTGAGGGAAGGAAATTGGGTGCCTAAAACATGCAGTGAATTGCAAAGCAAAACTGAAGCTCTGCTCTTTTGAGTTTTTTGTAGCATGTCTGGCAGGTCTCCAGCATCTGGTGTATTTTGAGGAAAGAGCAGGTTTTTCTTTTATACATGACTAATGCCAATAACCTTAAGCTAGTACTCTTAATTTGTGCAAACAACATGACAGTGTTTGTTTCTAATGTTAACACTCAGTTCGTGAGTGGAGGCTGTTGTGCTTTTAGGTTTTATCCACGCTGTCATTTAATGGAAACACTCAAGCTGTTGCTCTCTACCTGTGGAGCTAACTTTGTGTTTAGCCTTGTTTAGCATTATCACTACTCCTAGCAGCCATTGGTATATACTGTAAAGCATGTCGGCTTTGCTTCCTACTGTGTGATTTCTGTCCTGTGCCCACTGAGCTGCTAATAAAGCTTAAGACAGTTACACTGGTTCTGATGAGCATCAAAACCAAGTACTTTACAGTACAGT
This sequence comes from Monopterus albus, assembly GCF_001952655.1. Classification (NCBI taxonomy): domain Eukaryota; kingdom Metazoa; phylum Chordata; class Actinopteri; order Synbranchiformes; family Synbranchidae; genus Monopterus; species Monopterus albus. Next base: position 267,678 of record NW_018128256.1, on the reverse strand, counting down.
ACATACTGGTACTCAGCAGTATGTAAAGTACTTGAAATTGTACGTATATAAGGTTGTTAAACTTAGCGCCACCTTTTCCAGCTGCAGCATCAAATGTGATGAACACAACGATGCATCAATATTTATAGTCCAATAATATAAATGTACCAAGCTGCATGATGAGTATTTTAGGTTTAGGTTATATTTTGATGCAAATACGTTTTTGCTCTTAAGTAATATTTAGAATGCAGGGCTTTTACTTGGAGTATTTTTACATTGTGGTACTGCTACTGTTACTTCAGTAAACAATCTGAGTAGTGTATGTCTTCCACTGCTGGTTTTTGGTGACTGGCATGTGTTGTCAACAGACCGGGGTTGTGTTGTGTCTGTGCTGCAGCGTTGCTACCAGAGAAAGCCAGTGTGATCCAGAACAGGTACAGGTCTGTAGAAACCAGCGCTTTTCTTTGTCTCACCAGTTTGACTGAAGTGCTGCTGCATGTTGCTGAGCTGCTCTTGGTTTACACGTTCACTGCTCCACCACGCTGACATCAGTCTGTTGGTGATGGGCTACAAAGTACTCACACAGTCCACACTTGTCTTTCAGAGAACACTCTGAAATGATTTCCTTTTCTGAAGATGAGCAAACATTACGACCATAGACACACAACACAACTGTAATGTGTGTGCGCTGTCCACATGCTGCACTGGCTTCATAGTTGAGTTCCACCTTTTTCATTCTGTCACCATTATTACAAAAATTCAGCTTTTAGCATTTGTGAATCAATTTAGAATCACAAAAATGTGAATTGTGATTCTAATGTGAACTGATTTTTACTGATTCTCAGTAGCAGCTGAGTGAAATTTGTTCCAACCTACAGTATAAGGACATTTTCTTCTGCTCTGCAAATATCACAGTACATGTTTGATGCATCTATATACATTTATACATAGTTTTTCTAAGGTACAGTACTGATGCTATAGTCTGCTACAAATATCAGCCGATCATAACGGACTCCTTAGCACAACAAAAGCTTTAAGTGTTTTTTCCTTTTGTTATGTGCAGTCCCAACAGCACAACCTACCTGCATTTTTAACTTGGAACTGTGTGCAGCATAACACTGTGTACCTTAAAGGCAGCAAGTAACACTGATAATGAGTTTCCTCTTTTCAGATCTGTCATTTAAATAGGTGTTTCAGACATATTTATTTCTGGAGAAAACACTGAGTTTGCTTTTCTCCACAAGTTGTTTCCAAATGGTGCAGGGCAGCCAAATGGATAAATTACTGCTTTACATGTATCCCCCAGCCCAATTTTCTTGACAGTATTGAAATTACCCTCAACAAATTAGATGTAAATCTCAGCTTCTGCGACCTATTCACATGAGCCCTACAGTTCAGTGGAGGGCTTTAGTTTGAGCAAGGACAGTTGTTGTGAAACGTCAACACCTTTGATAATTACCTTAAAGGAAGTCTCCCTGTCCTTCAAATAGACACTGCAGTCACACCCCCACTACTGCAAGATGCCTTTTCCAGGTCCTCCATGACCACATTCTGTTCAGTGACATGATGGAGTTGCCTAGAAGTGGTCTTCTCCAGATTGTTGAGAGAAATGGGCTCCAGTGACGTTTGTACGTTGTTGGCTGGGAGCACCGAGTTTCCCTGCAGCCTGTGCGAGTACATCTTCCTCTGCTGTCCGTCCACCGTGCAGGGGCTGAACTTAAACACAGCTTGAAATCCTCTGCGGAAGTTCTCATTGAAGAAACCGTAGATGATGGGGTTGACGCTGCTGTTGAAGAAGGCGAGCCAGTGGGCAAAAGGGTAAATGTAAATGTTAATGATTCTGTACTGCTGCTCAGTGAGGCTGGCGTAGTCGCTCAACATCATGAGGGTCCAGAGAGGCAACCAGGAAAAAATGAAAAGCAAAGCAACTATTAGAAGCATTTTGATCACCCTTTGCTTTTTCTTCGACACAGTGTGGCGGTTGTCATGGCCTGGCTTTCCCTCAGTCGGAACAGCTGTTTTGAAAAGCGTGATACCAATCCTGGCGTACATGACCACGATGAGCGAAAGAGGGGCAAGGTAGATGTTTGCAAACAGCACAGTGGTGTAAATCTTCCTCATATCCTGGTTTGGCCAGTTCTCTCTGCACCAGTAAAACGGGCTTGTTTTGTTGTCGTAGCCCAGTAACACTCGAATGGTTTGCTCCTCAGTCACTTGTAGCATCACCCCGGAGGGACACATGATGGACACGGCCAGAAGCCAGATAATGACGATTATCAAGGTGGCTGTGGATAAGGTCAGCTTTTGCTTGAATGGGTAGACAATGCATCTGAACCTGCAAAGAGATTAAAAAAGACTGAATGAGGGAGATGTACTTACACATTTAAATCTGATTTTAACATTTCTTAAAGTAATTGAGTGACAGTGAAGAACATTTACTTTAAATGCTGTGACATTTTAGAAAAAAGGCAAGTGTTGCTGTAGTTGGTCTTAGAATGTACTGTATATACTTTTTGCAGTTTAATCTGCAGTAATTAATATTTTATAAGATGGAAATCATTAATTTATTTGCATATGTACTTAATTGAACCCCTTCTTCTAGAAGTTACATTTATATACAGCTAGCTGAACATTTTCGTAAACTGCGCACAAATATGTTTTCCGACAGATTTTCTGATCGTGGAATACATTGTTCCCATGTAGCTTTATTAATTCTTTATGTTTAGCACTCGCAGCACCTGTTAGGAAAAAATTGTGGTCTTGTTTAAGGGACTTGACACACAAACCACTGGAAAAATGGAACTCATTACAACTTAGACAGGAAGTGGGTTGGCTTGAATTCTCACTGATGGTTTGAGAACAGAGGTGTGCAGCCAGAGTCTGTCAGACTGCTGACAGACAGCTGTTCTCGCAGGCGAGTGAGAGCTGTACTGTGTATGTGCATGAAGTCCAACACAGACATCACCAAAGAGCATAAAATCATTTTCAGAAAAAAAGAGCTACAAATAGGCTAAATGACAAATGGCAAACCAGAATTCATCATCATCAGTGTCATGATTAGCATCAGGTTGACTGCTAGGCTATAGAGCACTAAAGTGATTATGCATAAAGAGGTGGAAACTGTTTGATTGTGCTCAAGTCTCCCTCTCTGAATGTCATTAATATAGGCTATACACATTGGGTGGTAAGGGTCTTTAAAATAATTTACAAAAATAGTCTTCTGCATTAAGTTGCAAAACAGAAGTGGCGCCACCATCTGAGAGACTTGGTGGGACCATTGCCACCAGTATGAAATGTTAGTCTGGAGCCCTCTGTTATATGTAGCAGTAATAAGAAAAAGGCAGCCCCTGTACCTGTCAACAGCGATGGCAACCAGAGTGAAGACAGATGCTGACACAGAGATCCCTTGAACCATGCCGCTCATTTTGCAGACCAGGCTTCCAAAAGGCCATCCTGTTGATTTACCATTGAGATGATAAGTTCAGGCAGAGGTTGTAGTAGTATTCCAGAAATTGTACACACAGTAAAACACCAGTTACTTACCACAAGCAGCACTACTCTGGTCTATAATATCTGAAAATATCATGTTTTTGAGAATTAATATTTGAATATTTTTGAAGGTGCATGATCCATGAAAGAAATTATGTGCATCTGCTTGAGCTCTTGTTTTCCAATGGAGAGCATGATGACAGTTAATCTTGCAGACACTGAGGCTCCCAGCACTTTGCCTTGGTTATTTGCACTGCTATGATATTTACATGTCCCTGTCCACACTCAACCTGAAATTATTTGAAATTTAACTTTGATCAGTGCTAACCTTTCGAAGCATATTACACATGACCAAGAAGGTAAAGGTGGAGAAATAATCTTAGTTTCCTGGGATATATTGGTCTAATTTTAAAATGTAGATTGTCAATTGTCAGCGTGATTTTACACAGTTCTTTTTTTTTTATGCCTCTGCGCCAGTGATAGCCGCGTCTGGAGCACTGTTTTTGGTCATTTGTCCGACTATCCTTCCATCCAGCCCGACGCTTGTGAGCATGATATCTCAGGAACACGTTGAAGGGATTTCTATGAATCACAGTTTCAACCTCTCGAGTCGCCTTTGTTCTTGAACACTACAGGCTGTTAAGAAAACAGCAGGTTATGACATGATGTTCTCAAGGTTCATTGTATGTGGGATGACCTCCACGTACACATTAGTAGTCCACAAATGTAAATTGGCCAAAAAAAAGGTAGCTCTTCAGTGAATGGGACAAATGATTGTCATCAAGGTTATTCAAAGGGTTGATAAGTGTAGCAGCCCTGTTAATGCATAGTCTTTCATCAGAAAATTGAGTTGTTGATTGGAGGAAAATGGCAGGAATAATGTGCCCAACAGAGTTTTTATGAGTGGAGCAAAAATGTAAAGACAGACCTGCAGGTTGGCACCACAGGAGAGTGTGAATGTTCTTCCTCTGCGCACTGGGAATTTTAGGACATCTCAGGCTCGGCTCTGCGTTGTCAAATTTAGCTTAATGTGCAGCAGTTTAAGCTGGACTTGGTCACATTTACATCATCATCATCCATGACCTCCAGCTGTTCTTCTGCTCAGCGGTGCTTCAAGGTTAATACATCCTGGACAGAGTGAGTTTGAACTCCTCCCTTTTAGACAGTGCTACAGGTCACTGTACGCCACATCTAGACAGTTTCTTCCCCCGGGCCATGGCAGTACAAACTGCTGTGCAACAGTGTATAGATTTACATTTAGTAGCTCTTTTTTTTAACTTGAATACATGCATCTGTGTACATTTTTGTCTTTTGTTTTTTACTTGTGGTTCTGGTTTTATATTGCTGTGCACATTGAGGCCATTGGGTTGGTGTCAAATTCCTTGTGTTTTTGAAAATCAAATTCCAAATCCCATTATTGAATCTGATTAATAATAATTCTAATAGTTCCTTTATTTATACTAGTGCTTTTCAAGGAACTTGGACACTTAGTTTAAACGATATTTAAATTTCAGTCAGTACAACAACAAAACTTTAAACTATTTTGTGTAACAAACAGAATATCTAATCTAACTTTTCTAACCATAACTGGTCATTTTAATTGATTATAGACCATTTACTAGACAGTCTTAGAAAGTACATTAATAAACTTGGACAGCATGGACAGTTTTTCCTTTGGTGATATCTGTATTATCAGAGAGGCCAATGAGTGTAAACTAAACATGAATGACAGGTTGGCTATGAAGCTTAACGAACCCAGATAAATCCTAGCATTGACCCAAGTAACAGTCGCAGTCAGACAAGACAACAAGAGCTTCTAATTACTGGCTCACTCACCTGTTATTATGTTGTCAAGAAGTGTTGTGGGCATGCAGAAAATCCCAACCAGGAGGTCACTCACAGCAAGGTTCAGAATGAACAAGTTGGTGACTGTCCGCATGTTTTTGCTCCTCAGGATGATGAAGCACACCACTCCATTCCCCACCATGCACACGAGGAAGATCAGCAAGTAGGACACGATGAAGATGGCAGCTGTGGATGGCTGATGCAGGTAAAATGCAACATAGGTGATGTTGTTCCTGGGAGTGACGGACTCCATTGAGGAGTTGTAAGATATCCACTTGTCATAGAGCTGAGTCACGTTGTTCCCACGTCCTTCATTCATTTTAAACCTGAAAAATGAAAAATAAGCCAATGAGCCTGGTGAATTGGCTTAATTACTAGTGCAAGGGGTTTTAACCGGTGCTTCATGGCCCCTAGTGGTTCACGAAGGCATTGCAGGTTCCACTGTAGGAATCACTATATTCTAAATGTTATTTTAAAACATTTTTGTGTATGAATTATCATTGATGAATAATCAAATTCATGTAAATATATAACATTTAGAAAAGTCAACTGTGACTCTCAGGATTAAAATAGTACTCATCCAGTCTATCCACCCCACAACAGTGGACCTCGCATTACTTAGTCAGAATGGTGATCCATGGGTCATAACTGGTTGAAAACCCCTGTACTAGTGCAATGTCAATGGGATGGGAAGTATTGATGATTGATTTGTTGGAGCTTTAAAACTGCTTACTGCCTGAAATGTCAGTACTTTTTCTGTTTGGTGTTTAAAAGCAAGACCTTCAGTGTGACACTCTTAGCATTATGGAGCAATAATAGATTCAGCAGGTCTGTGAGGGTCTGCACAGGGCTGCGTGCTGACATGCGTGTGCCGACCTACACAGCACAAAGACTGTCCACACCATAACCACACTGACAGCATGTGATAAAGGTAAACAGGCTGCTAGTTTTGTGCTGTTTTTGATGTACTGTCATCCATCTTCTTGGTCTCATTGCCGTTGCATACATATTGTTGGACTTTGTCGTGTGTTCAGCCAAATATAACAAATGGTCTCTTCTTATTACTTATGATTGAGATCATAAGTAATTCATGTTTTCTAGTGCGCATTTGTGGAATGTGTCCCCCAACCCCCATCCACAGCATCTGGTGGGATCCTGACTCGTTCTTAATTATATGCTAAAAAAAACAAGGAGAAAGCCATTTGGTTGAGCCCCTACAACAGGCCTGAGGGAAACATAATTGACCTATTTAAATAATAGATAAGTAAACACCAAGTTAGTTGAATCATAAATTAAACACAAACTAATTACTTAAAATTGCAGAGCTTTCTCTCCCATCTCTCGCTATTCAACGATTAGCCAACCGAAATCCGAAGTAGCCCGTTAAACATCACAAACAAAGCTGCACTGCAGAACATACATTAGACTTAAGGTGCTGGATCAATCTAACAATTAAATACCCATTTTTCCTTCATTAAAAGGGCTGTAGCCTTCAGCAGCAGGCTTTTTATGCAAATCAGTTTGTCACACCTGTCACCTCACAGGACAGGGAAACAGAACTGAGGCCAGAAAGTTGCTATAACCAGCTTTAAAGTGTTGTTACAGTGAGTTCATTTCAGCAAAGAGGCATGGGAGCACGGGGTACAAGCTAACACAGGGCAAAATGAAATGGACTTTTCATGTTGTTATACAAAGTCAAGCAGCCTGTGCTTTCAGCCACATTTACCATAGTCGCTCTCCACGGTCTGTTGTGCAAAATATCAGAAAGATTCATCTGTGTTTGGACGAGATCTGTTCCAAAGGCTGTTTTCAGGACATGAAAGTAATTTCTTTTCATCACAGGTGTTTATCAGTTACTAAGGCTTGTGTGTAAATCAGAAAATTCAACCTTAAATTACTTTAATCATTGCCTAGGATGTAGCACTGCTTTGAGATATGTGACAAACTCACAGTAGGTGAGTAGGTAACCCCACTTACACAAGCAATGACAGGTATTTTCTCTCTCATGTAAAATAAAGGTTTTTGTTCAATATGTTTACACGGGTTAAAAAATAAACTAACATGAAATTTCTCCTGCTTTGTTATTGTGTTCAGATGTTAGTATGTTGGTTGTACAATAATATGTAGCTAGATTCATGAAATTGATGTTGCCAGATGGTAAAACAGTAGTTATTCGAAAAAAAATGTTTACTGACGTGTTACTTTTTTAAATTTGCTGACCTGCTTTGTGGACAAATGTAAATTTGCCACTAATTTGTTACTGTGATTTGATGCAGTACTGTTGGTCCACTGTACCTGCTTAACCCCCACATCTCCTACTGTAAGCTAGTGATGCTGTGAGTTTCCCAAAATTACTTTGAACAAATGAAGCAGGAC
>NW_018128256.1:250190-259789 GCF_001952655.1 Monopterus albus | reverse complement strand
GAAATCCTCAAAAAAAAAAGAGAGCTGTGATTATTTTGATCAACTGAGGCTTTTGTCTTTAGAGAAACCAGTATCTCTGCTTCATTCTGTGACTGATTGACTTAAGAACATTGAGTGAGTTTAGACAGAAGCCCCTTCTCTTTGATTCTGATGGTTTGGTGCTAAAAGTGGGTGTTGATCAGCACAAGATGGAATCTTAAAGGTTTGTCTAAAGATATTCAGGTGATTGTGTGAAGTAAAAAAGCAACAAATCCTTACAACTGAGGTGCTGGAACAGTCGATGGACTACAATCATTTGACAAGAGCCAAACCTTCCAACTAAAGACTAAATTTGTTGCTCCATAGAAAATGTAATTTTAATAATTGATTTTTAATGATCTTTAAATGATAACTAATGATCTTTTAATGTAAGTCATTTATTACCTGCCTGCCAATCACTCACTGCCTTCCAGGTTCAGAAATGTGAGGTTTCCCTACTTTTCTGTGGTGGATTGTGAATAATTATAAATTGGAATCAAATACTAATGGATTTTGAAATAAACACATTTTGCAGTGCCACCGTGTGCTCCGGTAACTCTGTTAGGATGAGTGCAATAATCCCCCTATGCCCCAAGTCCAACTTTTGACCCTTCTAGACTATTTTCAGCAGCCTGTTTCTCTTATAACTATTTATTTTTTGAGTTTCCAAGCTATGCAGCAGGGCCCACTAAAAGACTGAAGACAGACCTTGAATATGATGCCACAGAGTATGAGGCTGAGGCAGAGATGGAGTATGCACCGCCAAGCAGAGAAATTGCCCTGGATAAGCCCAGCAAAACCTTGTTTATAGACTGGTATGAAAAAGTTCTTTCAATAGTGACCTAAAACTCTGATAGTGAACTAAGTCTTATTCAGAGCCTGAAAATCCTGTTTACTGGGCTGTTTCTTATGCGCAGTATTGTCTGCGGTCCTTGCAAGCATCAAAAGCTGTCTGACTCCGCTGTAGCCGCTGGAAACCGACACATCCAGATAAATAATAAACTAATTATTGTGGACAGCAAAAGTCCATGTCAGTGTAACAGCTATTTTTGAAGGGCACAGGCTTTTAAAATGGATTTTTGCAGCAAATAAATAGCTGTGACAGTATAAACCTGTGTAATTACAGAGTAGAGATTTGCATTAGGTAAGATGATTATGAATTCTGCTGGATTATAACTATGTGATCATGATTTCACGTTACTGTGGAGCAAAGCTTCAGGACAATGGCAGCATTTACAGTAGATGCTGGAAAACATATTTACTTCGCTTAAATTACTTCCTTCCTCTTTTTGCCTTTTATGACCATTTAAAAACCCCTTCTCTGTTACTGATTAGCCTCCCAGTAGTGGTTTTCCTCACCAGTGAAGGTAACAAACCTCACAGTTGGTAAAAGCATTTATAGGCTCATGGCTGCTTTCTCATTATGAATCAACTGAAAGAAAAATAAATGTGACTAAAACATGGATGTGTAAATGGAGAGCATGGGTGGCTATGTAGACTTTGAAAGATTTCTTCTGTTCAACCAGCGCTGCTGCAATTTTAATGGCTTGTCGGTTTGTCCAGATGGTTTATGCAGGATGTTGTGTATCTGAGATTGTGTGTAATAATTGAGGCTATTGGTGAAGCAGGACTGAAGGTGGATCTAATTAAGGTTAAAATGAAATACTCTGACATTTCCAACATATTCCTTTTTCCACCAAACTCCAGACATACGTTGCTCCCTGGCAACTTGACATGTGTGAGCAACAGTGTCAACAGTATAAATGTAATATCAAAGCTAATATATGATCAAGGACACACAGGCTCTTAGATTGAAATCTTAACGACCAACACCCTGGAAGAAAGATGTTCTTTGGTATCCAAGATGAACAATTTTGTCACAGACTTGCATACTGCTCTTAAGCTTTCTTTCTTTTCTGCATAAAAGTCTTTTGTACAGAAGCTTTGCTTGTTGCTCGGAGGCACAAGCACATGTTTACCGGAGGGAAGAAAACGTTTGTGCATGAGTCATCTCAGCTGAAGATGTGATTTGTTCATACTGTAGCGCAAGGATGTGGCAGGTTGTTCCTCTGGATTCCATTTTTTTACACTGCGGCGAGTGAGACGTTGTGAGATTTAACCCAGCTCAGCTTTGCACTTTCATCTTTTTCCATAAATTGGTTAAAGACTGTGTTGAACCTATTGTTACAGGTTGTTTCAGATGAAGCATCAACATTTTAGAAGTTAATACTTCATTTGTCATTGTGCTGGTTTAAATGCTTAGAGAAGAAACCTGAAACTGAAAACAAAAAGTCAAATCTGTAGGCAATGTGTTCATGGCTGCTTGACTTCAGTCATCACCTTCTAGAGCATTATACCAAAAGATTTATTATTTAGTAAAGTGCATTTTGGATAAATATCTTACCGTGGACTTTTTTATATCATACCATTAAATTTTGGTATCATACCATCCCACTGCAGGGTTTAACACGTTCTCTCTGATTTAATAGTTTTGAAGAGATTCAGTACAGATTTGATGATTTTTGGTGTTTAGGACCTTGGCAAAGCATTGTCGTGTTGGGGCAATGCACTGGTATTCTATTACTTTTAGTTTAGCAAAACATGTTTCCTATTAATACAGATATACAATAGACCTAATGAAATTTCATCTTAACATAGAGCATAGTTTGTTTTTATTGACTTCAGAATCTCTACGTTGGTTTTACAAACTGACTGTCAAGAGAAGAAATGTCATCTTCATTTTTGATCCATGTGATTTGCTGCCACTATGTAGCTGCTGCTGATATGACCCAAGATCCTTCTAGTGAATCTCTGGTACAGTTGTTATACCAGTAGGAATCATTGGAGTGTGCTCTCTCTGAACATCTGTCTCTCTGATGTTTGATAAATTGTGTCTAAGTGCAGCTAAATTAGGGCATTCTGGGGGTTTTAATGGAAATCATTAGTGTCCAGAGGGTTTGGAGGATTTTTCCATCCAGATTGGACAGAGGTTCTCGAGGAATAATAACTCTGATTCATGCATCTGTTCATGCTAAAACTCAAATCTTTGGGACTATTTTTAACAGTACAGGTCCGGAGGTGGAATAAATTAAATTAATTGGCGATGACATAATCCTGCCATCATATCATGGAAAATACTGTTCATTGAGAAATGCATTGTCATCTCATTATCCAATTATCATAGCCTGTTCATTAACAGTCACCACAACTTTCTCCCAAGCAGTACTGCCGACCTTCTGACTCGACTAAACTCACTGTTTCCACTGGTATTCCTCAGTGGCAGCCTGCCACACCTAAATCTATGCCAACACTGAGAAGAAAAAAGTCAATCCACCCGATCAGTCATCTAATCGAACTCCTTGGTGGCTGTCTGGGAGGCTGTGCTAGTCACATACACAGGTGCAATTAAGGCCAAATACCTTTCGTGAAGCATAATGTCCACAGACAGCTATTTACATCACACTAGTGGCCAGTTAGTTTCTGTTGCAAACTTTTAACTGATTGATCAGGCTCCTCCTGTCACTCTAAGCTTTTTGGTTTAATTTCCCATGATCTGGTGAAAAAATCAAAATTTTAAAATCCATAGATTTTTTCTGATGAGCCTTCATTAAATCTGCTTTTGTCCAGTACATTCTGCCGCCGGTCGGCCCAGCGAGGACAGTTTGTCCAGCTGGTGACAGACAGATACTCTAGGGACACAGACACTGCAGGGAGGTTGGAGTCAATGTGAGTACTGCTCACGTCTCGCTTTCAGTTAAGTGATGCACAGGAGACTGTTGAGCACTTAATGTAGCAACTGCTAAGGAAAACATAACTATATCTGTCACTGAAAAATAACCATTCTATATAAATGGATATACTAATTAGGTGTTCGTTTACCTCCATAGACAACGTGAACATGGATTAGGGTTAGAAAAGAAAACTCAGTGAGGACAGATGAGGAGAGAGGAGGCAAGGAGAGGAAAATATTCAGGCAAGGGGAGCAGGAGAGGAGAGGACAGAGAAAGAGGAGACAAAAGCGACCTCTCTGTCAGGCTTCTCATCATGTTTCCCTCAAATTACCACCGGTTTGGTCTCACTAACACCAGGTTACAGTGGCTACAACAGAACTTGATGGGAACACTGTGCAGATGTTGCAAGGAGAACTAAAATGTTTGTGGAGGTGAGCAAGGTCCAGTTATATGTAATTTAAATGTAATATGTAATAACAGGAGTAGTTCTTCACTTGCCTCCTTTGACTAAAACCAAGCAGGACTTCATACCCACTGAGCCCACCAAAAGATCCCCACACTGGCAGGTTCATGTCGTCGTTCTGCTTTGATTCCACTGATTAAGTCGATTTCTTTCTCAGCATAAACAAGCACAGTGATTACAGCATTTCAAACTGTGCTCCTGCTCTTCACTCCACTCAGCCAAGTTTAGCCTCCAAAGAGCAGCACGCATTGTCTGTAGCTATGCCCCTCATTTCCCCACAGCAGCTCGACGGCGAAGACGCGCAAACATATTTGTTCTATTCACCTGTACAAACACCATCCGGATGGATCAGTGTGAAGTAAAGAGCAGAGAACAGCTTGTGCCAACATTGCGCGCACAGTTGCTGCACATCGCGCGTAATGATGCATTAGATTCGAGTTTGCCTGTTGACCTCCCCTGCCTGGAACTCCGCACATCAATTTGCACTAAATTTAATTGGATGCAGGCTCAAGGAGCTGACGCAACAACACGCACAACTGACCACTCCTGGCCAAAGAGGTCCCTGTGTCCAAATGAGCGCTTAAGAGAGGAGAAAACTGGCAGGACAGATGATGGAGATCAAGAGCGGTGCGCACCGACACAAGTTCGCCCCGATTACCAATTACAGTCACTTTAGCTGCTTTAATTAAAAACGCAAAGTGCAACTCAAACTGTCAGAACTCAATTACATAAGGCATTCGTTTAAAAACAGATTTTCGTTAGTAAATATCCACATCTATGGCGCCTGACATTTAGTAACCCGATAAACGCTAATAAATGAATTTGTCTTACCTTGGTTTATTTCAAATCAAGCAGACGACGGAATGTGGGTTCTGAAGAAAGACAATTAAAAAATATCCACTTTCCTCTGAAAAATAAGGACGAAGATTAAAGGAAAGAAAACAAGGGTGATCATGGGGAAAACATCCGGGCTCAGTCTCCTGCTGTCATCAGTTCTGACTCGTGCGTCTCCGCGAAGCGCTTGGTGGCAGAGGAAGCGCTCAGAGAGCGAGTGGATGATTTACAGCCTGATCAGACCTATTTGATATTGACGTCTGGTATGAAAGGGGTGGGATGAGTACTGGAGGAACAGGCTAATAGTTCATCTCTTCCAGCTGCTGTCTCTGAAATATCAAAAGAGCCTGTAAGGCTGATTGTGAGAGGGCAGGTCACAGACGGCGACGAGCTGCGCAGCAGGATGCGGCGCGTTTTACTGTGTGGCTGTAAACACAGGCACAATGAGTGATGCTGCTGAGGACATTAGTTCTGTGAATAATGTCCGACATGTACTGATAAAACCAATTTTAAACGTTGATCCCAAAGTATAGAAGCCCCAAGGTGCCAGAATTTAATGGAACAATTTAATGAAAAATTAGTTTCCAAATGAACAGTTCATTTGTGTATTAGGCCACTGAATTATTTAAAAAAATGTTAGCTTAAAGTCCAACCTGCAGCAGGTGAATAGAATATTTTGAATTTATTATATATAATGTGACATTTGTCTATATCATGTACAGCTTCCCAGGTTTTTCATTTTAATTGATAAAAATTAATAATTACATCATAAGATGTTGTGACTTATCCACAGCAAGTATGTGTTAAATTAATGAACTTGTTAAGCTAATAACAAAATTCTCTGTAAAGCATTACTGAAGTTGACTGCTCTTAATCTTATTGACACTTTGACACATACTGTACCTTAAAATTGAGACAATTCTTGAAGACCAGCAGCTTGAATCTACATCAGGAGTGTGAGAGAGAGGATGAATGGTGATTACTGGTTTTCATGTTTGATTCTCCTTAATCTCAACTGAGTACTTAATGCCCTGAATACTATTTACGTTTAGATTTTACAGCTGTGACTTTTCTGTATTAGATATTGCTTTTGCTGCTCTAGACATTTTATTATACACTGCTCAAAAAAATAAAGCGAACACAAAAATTTGACATTCAACTATGTTGTGTTCCCTTTATTTTTTTGAGCAGTATAGTTAAATGGCTGCAAAGTCATTTCACTCAAAGCCACAAATGTCAAACTCATGGTGGCAGTAGATGAAAAGGATTCACTCTCTGAAACAAGCAGCGTTTGTAACAATGTCATGGCAACCCATCCAGGATTTGTTCTGTAGGTATCTCAGTCTGGAACAAAGTGGTGGACCAATGGACAGGCTGCTGGCTTTAGGTTTTACCTAGTTTGGTTAAGGTGTTGTTGGGGTAATTTGGTTCAAAATAGGTTTGGTGATTAGAAAACATGCTGCAAATGAACAAATGAACACTTTCCTATTAGTACCAAACCCTGGCTTTCAGAGTTGGTAACTGCCCCACCTGCATTAGAGGAGAACTGATGATAGATATTTGTATTAGGGGTCAACAGACTTGACTTTTCATCCAGCCTACAAGGCTTCAGGCTCAAGGACAGACTGAGCAGCCTTTCATTTTAGAAGTTCTCCCTGAGCACCGAGGGCCAAGCCCTTGAAAGTTCTGTACATAATTTTAGTTTTGAACGGGCAGAGTGCACAAACAGATCAGAGACTTGTCTTGACCTCACTCAGACTTCCTGGATTGGTCTTTTATTTTGTTAATACAATTTTCTCTGGCCCATCCCACCTTCATCTTTCCCGGCTTTGGGGCAGCAGTGGGAGCATTTGGGTTTAGTACTACACCACACACCTCACAGCTTTGTTATGGATTAACATACTACCTCAGCTACACCCAAACTGCTGGGTTGACAGCACAGTAATGCTGTATTCCTGAATCTAATGGAGCTGAAGTTACACTGATTAAAAATAATTTCTTGTCAATGTGTGCAGCGTTCAGAGACGGCAACAGAATAGTTGTTTGTTTAAAACATGATTAAGGAGTTGAGCCTGCAGGTAGACGTGAGAGAGGTAGTTTTCAAAAGTTCTGGATGCATTTAAATACAAACTTAAGCGTAGGAGAGTGAATCCATGCATGTTTATTTGTTTTCTCGTCCTTTATCTCATCTAATGAACATGAGGTAAACAAAGCCAAACACTGCTTGGAAAGCAGGAAAAAAAAAAAGACCTGTCACCAGATTTAGGTTTGTCTGAGCTCCTCCAGCTTCACACTTGGCTGCTTCTTTATTACACAATTTAATTTTCATCTTTTTTTTGTTAACGTCATATTTAAGCATGCATATTTATTAATTGTCCTTTCACTGGCTGTGTTAGATTCTGATGCTCTGTTGCCTTTATTTAATACTGTATTCCAGCCGTTCTCTTATTTGCTTTGAATATTAATTTTGCTCTGCTGCAGGTTTTTTTTTTTTTTTTTTTTTTTACAATATCAGTTAATGCAGGTCCAGTCTTTCCCTGTCAGTTGCAGGCCTGTATCAGTCACCTGGTAGGATGACTTACGGTATCAACATCAGCCTGATTATTTTCGAATATTGTCAAATAATAGTGAAAACGTTTTGTTTCTTATCATCAAAACCTAGTGATAATCAGGTCTGTATGTGATAGACTGGCAGCCTGCCCAGGGTGTGCCCTGCCTTTGCCCGATTGCCCCCCCCCCCGTGACCCCGTTTGGGACTGAGCGGTGTAGAAGGTGAATGAATGAATGAATCAGGTTTGTGACACAGAAGCAGAAAATTCTCCAATTTGAGATGGTGGAGCCTTAGAAATTGTATCGATTTATTTTTAGATGATTTCAGTCAACCAATTGGCGATTAACTTATTTTTTTCAGCTGTGAAATAATGTGACAGTAAAAAGGATCAAGTTATGATTAGAAACTGTATTACTGTGGATATGCAACAATGGGGCAATTGGCACAGTGTTCCCCCCCAGAGACAGATTAGTTCGGTTTTATTGCACCAAGGAGATAAAGGTGGCTTCAGTTCATGCGACGGTCACAGGGCAACAAAAAAATAGCCACACTTGCATCTGGCATACATGCTGTTTGAGTAAAACCCATGCAAATGCAAAAACAAAAAGGGGAAAACTAATTCCATATACTGTAGATCCACAGCAGGGTGGTGTTCAGACTGCTTAATTTATCATGTAAGAAATAGTGACAACCCGGTAGGAATCTTACTTTGTTTGTTTTAACTCATTAAAGATTTGATGTAAAAATGACATGTTGGACAAATAACAGTCAAAGCTATTTAAAAGCTAATTTTCAGTGCATCTGTATGAATATAAAAGTTGAATTTGGTACAGCTTATCAAAATGAGTGCTGCAGTACTGGGAGTGTCCTTGTCTGGAGAAAACAGCACTGGCCTTGAGTTTGTGTTCTCCTGACAAACAGCCTCTTGCTAATCATGACTTGACATTGTCATATTGCACATCCAGAGAAGTCGCATGACATTGTTTAAACACTGGAGATAGTCATAGGGCTCAGCAACATCGCAGAAACAGAAATTCAGAGCAAAATCAGTTCATTTCAGTGGAATCGTCTGATTGGTGGATTTGGTTGTGGAGGCCGTGTAAGTCTGTGTGGTTCAGAGGTCAACTCTGACACACAAACTGAAGGTCTACGGACAGAAGCTGTCATATGCTGTCAGGGGCTGTAAAGGCAAATTGTTGATGTTAGATATTGGTCAATATAAATAAAACCGACATAATATTTTTGGCAGTTGAGTTTGAAGGTTTATTTTTGATTTTGGGAACAGCAGCTTGACAAAACAAAATCCTAACACAGAGTCCCTGTTACTGTTTTCATGGTCCTCCTCAACAGGCTGAGTTCCCCAGTTGTGTTGGTGGTTTAGCTAACATTCTCTGAAAATCCAATTAGTTTTTCTTGCCTAAACTTGGGGTTTAGGAAATTAGTTCTTCAGGAGATGCCCAGCACTAATTTAAGGTCAGGCCTTGTGTTGTGGTCAGAAACACTGTGGACTGTGTATTTTGTGAAACATAGAGTTCCCTGGGAGGAAAAGGCTTAAATATACAGAATTGGCTCTGGAGGCAGAGGAGTGTGGCTGAAAAGTCAAGGTCCGCCCATTGTCAGAGTTTTGTTGGCAAGTCAGTTTTTTCCCCTGTTAGATGAGTTGGGGTTTAAAATAAAGCAGAGCCTAAGGCAGATGGTGGAAAACATGTCTGACAGTGCAGCAAGCTCAAGTGAATGACTCTGGAAGAAAAGAAAGGTGTGTGACTTGTCATCCATGTTGAATTAAAAGTTTACTTTTGACTTTGATTTGATTTGATTTATTCTTTCAAGCATGTAAAACAGTTGATATGACAACACACATAATTTTACACATAATCCAATATCAATTTGCTTATACCTAGTACATGCTTGAATGGATTAGGAAGAAGTCAGACTTATCCAGTCCTACCCCATGACATCATCTTACCATCATTGGTTTGCAAGCAATAAATGATTCACTTCT
>NW_018128256.1:243750-247202 GCF_001952655.1 Monopterus albus | reverse complement strand
TCCATCCAGTCATTAAATTTTTCTATGCTGGCTCCAGGTGCTCTTTAAATACAGCTTATTACAACATTTTTCTTTTTTTCCAAAAGTAGTTCAACAGTCACACATTCCAGTAAATTATCAACTACCCTAGACATTTTGTCTACTTTCTTATAACAAGAGTTTTTATCTATGTACAAGGCCACACCACCTCCCATCTTATTCTCTCTGTTTGTGCATACCAAGTCATAGCCATCAAGGTCAAAATCCATTCCCCTTACATTATTCATCCAAGTTTCAGAAACAGCAATTAAAGGGACTTTATTTTCCCCTTTTTCTTCTTTCATCTCTTTTGAAAGGAGACCATGACATGGACAGTGAGAAAATTCTTTTTCATTCTTGCTCTCACCCCACTTCTTCTCAAAAACCCTTTGACCTAAACAGAGTCCATTTCTCCATCTCTCTATACAGAGACCATCCAGCATCCCTGGAAGCTTCCACCCCAGACAATAAACTCACATGATCCTTTCTCTCTCTAGCACCACATCCCAAGTCCACCTCACGACTCATTTATTATTTCACCCTCTTTGTTTTTTTCTCTGTCAAGGGTAAACTGCAGACTCGTTTTTATCTTCTGTATTTCTTTGGTCATGTCGTCAAATCTCTTGTTGTTTGTTTCCATAATTAGCTGCACAAAGCCTTTGAAGCACTCCTGCTGTTGGTTAAGCATCGCAATGAACATCTGTTTCTCATGATCCACGATATCTTTAACTTGCGCCGCTCTATGACACATTTCTTCTGCCTCCATATCCTCCGTCGCTTCTGATTTATTAGCTCTTTTCCCTCTTTGAGGCATTTTAGCAGTTGTAAATATGCTCTATGCTCAAAGACTTGAAATATAGAACAGACAAGAGGAGCAGTAAAGACGTCTGCTCTCGCTTGCAACCCGGAAAATTTTATATTCAGTGGCAAAAATAATCTTAATGCCAAAGTAGTGGTTTTGGAGGTTTTGCTAGTGATTTACTGGGCGTACTGGCATTGGTTGTTTTTGCACATTGCGTACCACTACTCCCTACTATGTACTACAAAATACTGATTGATATGGGTATCATTTGTAAAAATGTTTTATTTATATTGTTTTAAGTATAAATTGTCCCTTTTTCACTAATTGAACCTGGAAAAAAGAGAAGAAATCTGCTGCTGTCTGAGCTGCAACACGTGATTCACTTCTGCCACATAGCTGCAGGAAAAGAGACTTGAGATTTTTGCTCTCGTCCCCAAAATCTTGTGTTGGTGGACGAGACACACAGTCCAGAACTGACAATGGCAGGCAGAACCACCCCATGGGGGGGGGGTATGTCTGGCTTGTTGTAGTTTTCATTGCCAAGGTCCCCCTGAAATGGAACATAGATGTGTCTGAACTCAGGTTGTCGGCGCTCTGTTTATATTTTTGTGCTGTCATCTCTTAGAATGTTCTCTTCATTTTCATTGTTTATAAAGTGTGTATTGTGTCTTGATAAAGCACTTTCGAATGCATTTGTGTATAAAAAAGTGCTAAATGAATAAAATGCCTTGCTTTTTGAAGCTCTTTTGTAGCCAAATGATGTGGTAATGACCTATGAATGTGTGAAGGCTGATTTTATAGACATATTGTCAAGTTTGAACACACACACACACACACACACACACACACACACAGACTGAAGTTATTCTGTTGTCAAAGTGGAGAACACTACGAAGCTGTATTTAAACCTTACTGCTGCCTGTATACAAGTTAGAATTTCAGAAAACAGCTGAATAATAAAGGGAAAACACAAAAACAAGTCAAGCCAGAAAGACTGTGCTGAAATTGCCTGCCAAGATAAGTAATTGTGAATGAAGCACATTTGCATATTTTCTGAAAATATAGGGCTCTAAGCGATCCTGAGGTGTGTCATCCTTTATGTGCAGTGCTGTAAAGAAAATTGACCATGTGGCATATTTGGTCATTAAAATGTGCTTAACCATTTTCTCTCCAATGTGCTTTTCCTCTTTTTGATCCATTGGGCATTTTATCCAAAGTTTTTGTTTTGTTTTTTGTTTTTTTTTTAAGGGAGGAGAAGACATAATATGGGAAAACTAAATTAGAAAATTTACCATATGAAAATAATGAGCTGAACTAAAACCCAGAAGTTGCTCATTTGTACAGTCAAGTCAGACAAAATCCCACTGTATGTTTCTGGTTTAGACACTGGAACCCTTTTTTTTTTTTTTTTTTTTGTTCCAGTTCAAGCACTGGTTAAAGTCGCCATGGTAACAAGAAGGTAGTCTGCCCTTGTGCATAACAGACATCCTGCAGTGCCAACGGGAAGGGATTTGACTTTTTTTTGTTTCCACAGAGTGAAGACAGCATGAGAACAGCAATGTTTTATATGCACAGAAGCTGCAGAGAGTGGCCCTGTACCCCTGGGGTTGTTTGAAAAGTGTCAAACTTTATGATTACTGGGGCTCTCCTGATTTCTTTACAGATAAACTCTCACTGCAGTGTTGGGTTGGGGGTACAAATTAGAGGAGAGTTAATTACAAATTAACTGTACTTTATGTTGTGGCTAAAAGTCAAAAAACATTTACAATCCAGGCTCAAATAATAACTATTCAGTTCTTTTTGAACAAATAAGACTCATTTGTTATATCCTGTATGTGTGTGTATGTGTGTGTATATATATATATATACACATATGTATAAAACAGTACAAATGCTTAGAAAACCAGTGCTGTTCTCTTATAATAAATGCTTGATTTTCTTTTTAGTTGATGGAAAAAATATAAAATTGAACCTTGAGACACTCAGGCGCTGCTGGCAAGTGTACATACTCATATCTTTCTTTCTTAAGATGTTTAGAAGCCTCTGGTAGAAAGTGGCTCAGACATGATGTGATGAATTTTGTTAGCACCAAATTCCTTAGGTTGTATTCAGACTGATTGCGAAGCTGCATTTTCTCACTTTATTAGAACACAAATTTGACCGCTGGATTGCTTATACAGTCCATATTTATTCAAGGAATGTTTGAGCTAAATACTGGTTTAAAAACATACCTCTGTCCTCTGTCCTTTTTATCTTTGCACTTCATAAAGCTGAATTTTTAATCTTCAAAACTATTAGGCTATTTTTCAGTCACCAGGAAAATGTACTGGATCAGATGTCTTTACGATATTTTCTGCTGTGTAGACCAAATCCAGTCCATCTCACTTTGCATATTGTAGGAATTATTGTAAACTGCTAATTAAATTTTACATGGTTAGAGCAGGTATTTAACAAAAGTGTTCCACTTGTATTAAAATGTTTGAAATGACAACTTTTACTAGCAGATTTTATTTGTATTCAGGGTATTCTGTCATGACTTTAACCGAGAACACCGACAGAGTTGTCTCGAACATACTTTTAAGGCCGCCGTCATTTGCGATCTCCAGCAGTTGATCTTCTTCTTGCACAGACC
>NW_018128256.1:241494-243440 GCF_001952655.1 Monopterus albus | reverse complement strand
GACGCGTCGTCCCCACAAATCCAGTTTGGCTTTAAATGCAGCTACTTTATCTGCCAACTTGAAGACAGTTGTCATTTTCCCCTGAAGTGACAGATTGAGTTCATTGAGCAGGCTGAATATGTCGCACAAGTAAGCCAGTTTTGGCGCTCAAGTGACCGAGATGTAACCGAGAGAATGCGGTCATTTTTCAAAATAAAAGATCGTTCAGACTCAGATAATAAATAAAACGGAAATAATTAATGATTTCTTGTGCGGCCCGGTACCAATTGATCCACGGACCGGTACCGGTCCGCGGCCCGGGGGTTGGGGACCACTGGTGTAAACTTCTCCAACTCCAGAGGAGCTGCTAATGCTAGTTAGCATTGTTCTTGGATCCCTACTTGAGTTGACTTGAGCTGACTTATTGTAAGTGTCTGGCTACTGTTTATATGTTTTGAGCACTTTTTTTTCTTCATGAATTGGAACAAATGCAGTACTTAGGACTTTTGCATGAGTACGGAAGAGCCAGTGGTACAGTAGGGCTCAGATTTATCGGCAATCATTGGTGAAAAAGGGAATGCAGATTGCTTTTGTGAAATGGGCCCATTAATGGCAACTGGCTTCACTTCACTAAGACCTAAAATACATATAGTATACAAAAAAATTGAGCATACAGCTATATTGTACATGGACTCTTGAACATTATACTCACATGTGACTGTTGAACAAGTTATTCCAAAGCCATGGGTGTTAAGCTGCTGTCATTGTATCTTTGTTAAACAATAACACAGGCTCATTTTTAATGCAAAGCCAAACTGGAACAGCTAAGGTGTGCAGTAGTGATGGTTGTACTTGGATTTAATTGCTGCCCAGTTGCAGTGCAGATGATCATGCACCTTATCTGGCAGGAATCAGGAGCTGCTGAGAAACCTTGAGTGGAAATCTCACTATAAAAAGCAGAAGGCAATTTAATACATAAAATGTGTTTCACACCAGGCACCTCCGTCCCACAGGAAATTCCCCCTTTCTCTGACACCTGCTTTGTCCCTGATTCCCTGTAGGAGTCTTCAGTCTTAAGCTACAGCTCAGATTAGCAGAGTAGAAACACAATTATTTGTGTCAGCTTTTAAAGCAGCTTCACAAATTGCTGCTGGATGCAAACTGTTATTTGTGAAATAATTACCCAGAAGTCAGTCAATTTAAAAATAAAATTTAGAAGTGAAGCAGTTTAAACAATTAAACATAAGTGAAGCAATTCAGAACAAGCACACTGTTCCGTTTACAAGAAATCTTCCAAGTAAATCTAAATTGTGAATTTAGAGAACAGAATTAGAATTAATCACCACAAAATAATGACTTCTAAAGCCAGATTTAGACTTGTGCCTCACTGCACGTATCTGTTATTCAGACACAGTTGCATAGCTTTTGCATTTATACTTGTGCATTTTAACTAGCGGTGCTCAAACAGCAAAGTACAGAAAAGAAGAAGTCAGGAAATGGACACGGTAGAGACTCTGAGCCAGGATCAAAGCTGTTATAAGATTTGTTATTTTTCAGCCAAGAAAGTGACCATTTAGATTGAGATTAGCTGGCTAGCCTCGCCGAGTAATGGCAGTTTGCTCCAACGGTTTTGGACATGTGAGTACCTGTTAGTGGACCAATAGCAGGCAGCTACGTCTCAGTCAGAGCAGAGTCAGACCGACCAACTCCACACAGCTCCACACATCGGATCATCAGCAACCAACATTTACCCATAAACCCCTTCACTGCATAGGTATGCGTTGACACCTCTGCATAGTCTAAATTAAGTTTTATGAAAGCCTTCAAGTGTCTGATTGAATCACCACTGTATTAGTTTTCAAAGTTAAAGGAAGTAAAGAACTAATGTGCAGTTGGAGGTCATAAACAGTTGATTCATTCCCTCTTTTCACTTTGTTCCTTTGAACGTACATCGCCTTATGGTTCAG
>NW_018128256.1:230588-237886 GCF_001952655.1 Monopterus albus | reverse complement strand
CTGAGATCTACTATGATGCAAGAACGTCTCAGTGGACTTGCCATTATAAGCATAAACCATGTGGTCTCAAATCAGTTGTCATATGATGATGTTGTAGATGACTTTGCTGCAAGAAAAACCAGGAGAGTAAAGCTGTAGCAGGTTATGTGAGATTGAGGAGGTGATGGTGTAGTTTTTAAGTTACGGCAGTACCAAAAACACCACTAGAGGTCTTTGTAAGATCATCTTTTTATTTTTATTTAAATCCTTGTATTTTTTTTGTGCCTACTCGTTTTGTTTAATATCTTATTTTGCACAGTGCCTATTTATATTGTATTTTTAAGCTAATGTCACTTGTTTACACTTTTTATTTTGGGAGTATTAATAGGTACTTTATGTAAGCTATTTATATTGTATTTCATATGTTCAGTTCATTTTTTTGTATTTGTTTCTTTAATTCTTTCTAAGTATTTTGAATGTGCAATTGCTTTATTTAAATAAAAGAATGTCCAAGACAAAGCTATTACGTTTCTTATGAGTATATACACTAGCAGTGGAATTTACTGCGATGCAATGGGGCGCCACCTGAAATCTTGCCTAGGGTGCCAAATTGGTTAGGGCCGGGCCTGTAAATTATAGAGGTGCTTTCACACTGCTGAAAGCCTTTTAATGTAGGTACTATTAGATACATGTAAATAAAGAATATAGAGATGTAGTCCTGTGGTACCTTCTTCATGAGTCCCTTAAAGCAGTTTATGTGGCTCATGTCAGCTGCAAAGCACAGTGAGAAATGTGATATGCCCTTTCAGTTTAATTAAAGCACAGTTGTCTAATCTCTCACCCTTGACCAGGCTTTGCCACGTTCTCTTTTAAGATGACGCAGACCCTGGATAAGAGCTGTAGCCTTCAATGTCTGTTTTTACTGACTAAAGAAGTAAAAACATCTGCTCAGCTTTACACTTGTTTGCAGCCTTTTCAGAATAAAGTGCAAGATTTTACAGGTAACAAGAACACCATAGGTATAGTTAACCCTTGTGTTCTGTTAAGGATCATAATTTTATCTTGACAAAAGCAACACAAACTCAAGGTCCACATATTGACACGCAATTTCAGGAGCAATTTAGCAGGTCACAAAGGTGAGGTTTTCTTTTTCTTTTGCAGGATGATTCAGTTTTATTCTGACAGCAAATCTAATCAGGAAATAATCAAAGGTGATGAAGATCATCACCCAGAACCATAAAAGTCGGCCTCATGGTGGTGCTAGAGGAAATGTCAGGGATCACCAGAGTCGGAGGGATTAATCCTGTGGTGACTATGAATGTCATGGCAGTCCATCCAAGTAAGATAAATTAGTTTGAAGTGTGAAATTTCACTTGAGAGTGTTGTGGTCACTGAAAGGCCGAGGAGCAACAGAAAGAACCAAAATTTCAGTTAATGTACTAATTTATTAGGACAATGAGTGTGTCTGTCGACTGTGGCTGATGATGAGTTTCATTATGCCTCCGACGAAGGCTGTGGACGGAGGCATCGTGTTTTCAGGTTGTCCGTTCGTCCGGCCTGTTCTCGTGAACACTATCTCAGGAACACCTTGAGAGATTTTATTCAAATTTGGCACAAACATCCACTTGGGCTCGAGGAGTAACTGGTTTGATTATAGTGGTGGACACAGGTGAAAGGTCACTTCATGTCCATCCCATTCTTGTGAACTGAGTGTTTCTCTGGTTCCAACAGCTCCCAACAGAGTGAGCTGCCTTCTCTAGTAAAACCATAATCACTTTCAGCAGCTAGTCTCCAGGTTAAAATGTTACTTATGTCATGTTAATCAATCAAGCAGATCAGTGTTTAGTTCTGAACTGGGACCTACAGTATTTGGAGCAAGTGATTATTGGAAAATAAGTCGGTAGGCTTTAAATGTGTGGATGTATGTTTATGTTCACCTGCTATGTATATTTAATTTTACCTTGTATACTGGTACAAGTGTTTCCTTGAGACTGAATTAAGTTTAGCGTGATAACCATAACTAGGCTGCCACTCAAAACATTTTGTTCTCAGCACATTGAAATTTTTTAAAACTTTTATAAGTTGAACAGTAAGCACGAGTTTTCCAAGTGGACTGAAATTAGACTCAAGTCAGGCTGGATAAATAGCCATGACTCAGATTTTACATTTAGGGAAATGAAAAAGAAATGTCAGTATAAAGCTCTTTCCTCTTTTTAATACCTTGTTCTCTCAGTAACTTGCTTTGGCTCAAGCTATGCCAGTGTCTTACAGGATTTCTAAGGAGCCATGGTGACATGGATGACTTGTTCTTTGTTTTTGGAGCCCCACCAGTTTGGACCGCTGAGCACTTCCGACTTCCTGCCTAATTCAAGAGGTGAATCGGTGCAGTGACAGATTGGTGGGTGTCACCGCCAGCTTGAATTGTCTCTCATTACACTGCAGCTGAATGAAAGACAGGACATTACTGGATCTGCTGTGCAAGGATGAAATGGAATTTGAATTCACTCTTCCTTTTTATAGGCCAGCAGAATTACAAAGGCTTTGACTTGAGACCGAACAAACTGTTTAGGTGCTTTCTTTATAGCAAGATGAGTTCAAACAGGGAAGGTTTTAATAACTGTCTGAAAGAGATGATGAACTCACAGTATGGACTAACCAAAAGATTAAACTCTAAATTTGATAAAATTGTCTACAATGATAGAAATACATGTTAGATTGTGTCAGAGAGGCATTTCAGGGTAACATTATGATTAAATTGATTTTTTTTGCCAGTAAATGACACTCGGAGATGAAAGCCTAATTTGAGAGGAAGAGCCGGAGGTTCACAGCATGTCTCATATGTGAGAGGAAACTTTTTTTTTTCCAAGGCTAAAACATTATTACCAGACAGTGGTTGGCTCCAACGCCACATCCGCCATGTGAGACATCTTTGAAAGCCAACATTTGGGGGGGGATATTTGCTTTTA
Organism: Monopterus albus; assembly: GCF_001952655.1. Lineage (NCBI taxonomy): Eukaryota > Metazoa > Chordata > Actinopteri > Synbranchiformes > Synbranchidae > Monopterus > Monopterus albus. The sequence continues at coordinate 234,941 of NW_018128256.1, read as the reverse complement.
TCTTATCTGAGGACCACATGCATGCTTTTGCATTTGGAGAAAAGCTGTTTATATATAAAAATGAATTACCTGCTTATTTACAAGACTGTTTGCTATAAAACAAGGTTTTTCCTACAGGAGCAGTGAGGTTCAGTTTCTCTCTGCTGTATGTGAAAGGTCATAACAGTCGCCCGTCTGCAACACCTTTAGATATGTCACATACCAAGCCTCTGTCAGGGTGAAGCTTCCCCTGGTCTGTGGTATCTAAGCAGGCTGCTAAAGTTTATTTAACCCTCCTGTTATCCTAAAGTTAAACAATCTAAAAACACTAGTAAAGTATTTTACTGGTATGAAAATTCTCCTGCTTGGCTTAATAGGTATAATCGATGTATAAAATGAAAATGGTTAATTTCACATATTTTCAACCTCCCCCTGCATGTTTATATTACAAAGATACTGTTTGGGTCCATTTGACCCTGAACAGAAGAGGTGTCTCATGTTAATTTATCATCATTTCATAAAAAGAAAAGATTTCAAAGTGTAAAATAAAATATATGTAGGTCTTTCCAATGTACATTAAAAATGTTTTAACATCTGTTTTTTATGAAAAACAAATGCATTATCCTCATTGAACCATAATCTGTGAAAGGTAAAGAACACCACTGCACTAAATAGTGATTGAAATGGTTAGTAATGGTAAAATTAACCCAGGAACATCACGGCTGTTCCTGAGAAATGAACATAACAGGTGGGTTAAAGTCTGTAAATTATGAAAATTCCTCCAAAACTAGCATTTGAATTCAACAATCACCTCTTGCTGGTTTGGTTTCACTGTGGTTTCAGGAAGCCCTGCTAAAGAACCTTTAGATTAAAGGAAGAACAGACAGCGATAAACCATGGAGACTTGCTCTTGTTATTGCACTGAGATCTTTACCAGGTGAATCAATTGTCTGGACATTAAGTGCGCTTGAAACTGCATGACTCAACTTGGACAGCCCTAGTATTTATACCTCTTCTCAGAGGAAAGACAGGTTTATCCTTAAATGAAATAGCTTGTTTTGTCCTGGTACAGCATACACTTCTCATCTCTGTAAATCAGCTGTCCAGGAAAAAAAAATCAGTATTTAAAAAAATGGAAGTTAACTTTAAAATGTTTTCCTGCTGCCATCCATTCTGCCTAATACCAGGAGAAATAACTTTTCATAATCACTTTACCTGTCCATTATTTTATTAATGAATTAATTTACACTTAAACCAAATAGATTCAGTTTCCCTATCATAAAATGAAATAAAAATGAAAAAGCAACAAATACATTTTTATTCATTTTAAGTTGAACTATTAATTGACTAATTGTTTCAGCTCCAGTATTAACCCACTGTCTTTTGTTTCATTTCATTGTATTTTGATTTATTTTTTCCTTTTTAACACCTTAACAGGTACTTTGGAATTTTTTGTGAGTTACTCAGTCAGCTTTAAAAAGACAAGGTAAAGGGAATTTAAAAAGAGACATGACATGATGACATGTTTAGCCGCATGTCGTCATTCAACCGCTGGCTGTTTAGGTGGTGCCCAGAAAATATCATGGGCTTCATAGATAACCCTGGGAAACATTTTGGGGAAAACCTGGTCTGATTAGCAGAGACGGCATCCATCCCACTTTGGGTGGTGCGGCTCTCTTATCTAGAAATCTGGACGAGTTTGTTTTATAACCTAAATTATGACAACCCAGAGTTGAGTCCAGGATGCAGGGTCGCAGTTTTACACGCCTCTCTGCTGTCTCCTTGCAGCTGCTACCCACCCAACGCTACCAGTACCCCATAGAGACTGTGTCTGTCCCCCGCCCACCTAAATTATATAAATCAAGAATCATCTCCAGAGGAGTTATTCATAAGAACCTAATTAAAATTAAGATGACTCCTCTTATAGTAGAAAGTAATAGGACAATCAAATGTGGACTATTAAATATCAGATCTCTCTCATCTAAATCTCTGTTAGTGAATGATTTGATAAGTGAACATCACATTGACTTATTGTGTCTTACTGAAACATGGTTACAGCAGGAAGAATATGCCAGCCTAAATGAATCCACTCCACCTAGTCACAGTAACTGTCACATCCCTCGAAACACAGGCCGAGGTGGAGGTGTGGCAGCGATCTTTGACTCAAGCCTATTAATCAACCCTAGACCTAAACATAGTTATAACTCATTTGAAAGTCTCACCCTGAGTCTCTCACACCCAAACAGGAAAACTCAAAAGCCTTTTCTGTTTGTTATTGTATACCGTCCACCTGCTCCTTATTCAGAGTTTTTAAGTGAATTCTCAGACTTTCTGTCTGATTTAGTGCTTAGTACAGATAAAATAATCATAGTAGGCGACTTTAATATTCATGTAGATGCCGACAATGACAGCCTCAACAATGCATTCTGTTCATTATTAGACTCAGTTGGCTTCTCTCAAACTGTAAATAAACCCACTCACTGTTTTAATCACACTCTTGATCTGGTTCTGACATATGGCATCAAAACTGAACACTTAATAGTTTTTCCCCATAACCCTCTTCTGTCTGACCATTTTCTAATAACTTTTGAATTTCCATTAATGGATTATAATGTATGTGGGAAACAATTCCTCTACAGCAGAAGTCTATCTGCAGAATGCTGTTACCAAGTTTAAGGAAATAATTCCATCTTTATCTACTTCAGTGCCATTTGCCAACACAGTGGAAGGAGGCCACCTTAACCTTACTCCCACACAAATCGATAATCTTGTTGATAGTACTGCAGCCTTCCTGCGTAAAACACTTGATACCATTGCCCCTCTGAAAAAGAAGGTAGCGAAACAGAGGAGGCTAGCCCCGTGGTACAGCTCGCAGCTCCGCTCCCTAAAGCAGGCATCACGAAAAATGGAAAGGAGGTGGCGCTCCACTAAGTCAGAAGAGTTTTTCATAGCCTGGAAAGATAGTTTAATAACATATAAGAAAGCCCTTCATAGTGCCAGAACCACATTTTATTCATCACTGATTGAGGAAAATAAGAACAACCCCAGGTTTCTTTTCAGCACTGTAGCCAGGCTGACAAAGAGCCACAGTGCTGTTGAGCTTAACATTCCCTTAGATCTCAGCAGCAATGACTTCATGAGCTTCTTTACAAATAAAATCACAACTATTAGAGAAAAAAATTGGTCGGACCACTCCCACAGCTCTCGCAGATGTGCCATCTACTACAATGGCTTTAGAAACATCTGTAAGACCTCATTTATACTTGGACTACTTCTCCCCTATAGATCCCTCTGAGTTGACCTCAACAATTGCTTCATCTAAATCATCAACATGTCTCCTGGACCCCATCCCGACCAGGCTGCTCAAAGACGTCTTTCCCCTAATCAACACATCCATACTAGATCTGATTAACCTCTCTCTATTAACAGGTTATGTTCCACAGGCTTTTAAACTTGCAGTAATTAAACCTCTACTCAAAAAGCCTACTCTTGACCCAGGTGTCCTAGCTAATTATAGACCAATATCCAATCTCCCATTTATTTCCAAAATCCTTGAAAAAGCTGTTGCAAAGCAGTTATGTGACCACTTGCACAAGAATGATTTGTTTGAGGATTTTCAGTCAGGATTTAGAGTCCATCATAGTACAGAAACCGCATTGGTGAAAGTCACCAATGAAATGTCCACACAAGAAAGGTGTTCCATCAGGGGTTGGTTCGCACAAGTATATAAAGACAAACACACACGCACACACCACATGTCAGGAATCGGCGCGTTATGCTGCCAAAAATGTTGAGGGTGAACTCAATTAAAAGGCCAGACAAGGAAATGTAAAACAAAACCGTCTCTTTAATAAGAGAACTAACGCTAAACAAAACCATACAAGACACGGTGAAACACAAAAATCACAGGTCGGTATAAACAGTCCGAGATCAGAGCCAGCAAACACATACAGCAGAGGAATCCAAATACGTAGTCCAAAGGGAAGTCCGATAATTATACACAGTGACAGTCTGAAGCAAGAGGGCAAGGCAGAACAGAATAGTCAGAGGAACAAGCCGGGTCAAAAACACAAAGTACCAAAACCGAAAAATGCTGGAGAGTGAGAGGTGGCGTCTAGAACAATCTGGCTGGGATTGGTGGGTGAAGGCTGCTTATGATGCGGTGCAAACTATAATGAGCAGGTGAAACTAATGCGGGTGATGAAGAAAGTAAAAAGACCAAAACTGTGGTGAAACAAAACAGGACGTAGCATCAAAATAAAAGCCTGACAGGAAGCAACACAGAACCGAATCATGACACCACACACACACACACACACACACACACACACACACACACACACACACACACACACACACACCACACACACACAC
>NW_018128256.1:228859-229536 GCF_001952655.1 Monopterus albus | reverse complement strand
ACAGGTTGCCCTGGCCCTGGAGCTCTACGTCTCTGACAAGCAGTCACCAGCCACATCGACCTGATCAGTGTTTGATTGTTGTGTCTTGTTGCTTTTCTTCTTTTGTCTCTCCTCTATCCACTCACCCCAACCGGTCGACGGCAGAAGGCCGCCCACCAAGAGCCGGGGTCTGTCGGAGGTTTCTTCCGTTAAAGGGAGTTTTTCCTCCCCACTGTCGCCAAGTGCTTGCTCAAGGGGGATTTGTTGGGTTTTCCCTATGTAATAATATTGATAACAGTAAGGTCTAGACCTTACTTTGTAAAGTGTCCTGAGATGACTTTTGTTGTGATTTGGCGCTATACAAATAAAATTTGATTTGATTTGATTTGAAAACAATATCAATAGATATACACAACATTTTAAAAGTGCAGCTCTTTCTAGTGCCTAAGAAAAGATGATATTGCACACATTTACTGTTAAACAAATGTCAGAGACCAAGTCCAGGGTGGAGGCTGCCTCCTTCCCATCTTCATGTCCTTTGTCATCAGTCTGATTGGCTGCACAAGGTTGCGCGTGGTTGTATAAGGATACAAACATTATTTCATATTAATCATACTAATTCATTCTGGTGTGTAATTTACTATTCAGATGTGAGATGTCCACATTTGCATATGGGTTGCCTTAAGACAATTTTTTTA
>NW_018128256.1:228404-228835 GCF_001952655.1 Monopterus albus | reverse complement strand
CCTCAGTTTATTCTGCTGCAGAGAGGTGAACATCTTATTTGTCTCTTTTGCTTTGTGTCTGACTCATTTGTGGAGTTGTAAACAGTTAATATCCTTTAGCCTCCTCAGTTCATTCTGGAGCCACAGCCTGAATGTTGTACAACAGCGAACTGTAGCCAAAGGCAGAGTAAACATTACACTGAGGAGGAGTAGGAGCATGTATGGAAGGTACACAGTGAGCAGAGCAAGTATTTTGTGTTTCAGTGTTTTGACAGCAACCTAGAATAACAACAAGCAGCTTACAAGCATATCAGAGCACCTGGATTAAAGAAAGAATGAAGTTGGTCCTCCTCTGCCCCTCGTCCTCTGGGTTCACTGAACGAGCTGAATATCTATGTTTCTGGCCAGACTGAGGTTTTGTGACAATGTGCTCTCACTGTCATGGCTACTGT
>NW_018128256.1:194285-228310 GCF_001952655.1 Monopterus albus | reverse complement strand
ATTGTATTGGTAAAATTGATTAAACATAATGGGAAAGATATTGGCTGTTTCACGGGCAGTGCTGCTCTAATCTCATTAGTTGAGCTAAATATTTGTGTGAGATGAAGCAATTTTTCAGTGAACCCCATCTTGCTGATGATTAAACCATTTAAGGCCAAATGTTTGTTGTAGGGTCACGACCCTGCTCCATCTGAGCAGGCATTCAGGTTTGAGGATTAAAGTCAGGCAATCTGTAGATGTTTACATTCAGTGCTGAAAGAAGTACCTGGCTATTTGAAGTATGTGTACTGTAGAAGTATGCTGCAGGAGTAAAAGCTCTGTAAAGTTTTACTTGAGTAAAATGCACAAAGTATTTGTATTAAAATGTACTTAAATTACCAAATATAAAAGTTCTCATTAGGCAGAATGTACTTAGGGACAGTACCTGAGTAAACATACTTGATATGTTTACAGGGCTGCAACTAACAACTATTTTAATAACTGATTAATATTACTTCAGCACTTAATCAGATGTATTAAACATTCAGAAATAATTTTTCCACATTATAAAAACAAATATGCAGTTATTTGAAAATGCTTTTGCGATGTTTCTATGTACTCTGCACTGTCCCCACTACTTGCATTTGTGTCGTTAATGTTCCTGAGCACACCTACTGTTTAAACTTAGTTCTAAATGTGCTGAACAGAACACTTGGCTGCTCTTTTCCACAGTGTGTACAGTTAATGACTGACTTAGTTCCAGATTCTTCTTCTGGAACCCCCTGTCTTTTCTTTGGGTGCTAATGCATTAGCGCCATGTGCCACAACAGTTTAGCATATTTGGCAGTGGGCAGTCTTTTCTGATTGTAAAATAGTGCTCCCAAACTTTAGGTGACTTTGGTCGCCCACTTGTCTCTGCTCTAACCACGCTCACTACTGTCCACCATGTCACACGTGACTAGACCCTACTAATTGACAATAAAATTCATTGAATGTCACTTTCGGCTTTTTCCCCATTTCAGGGTCGCCACAGTGAATCGATTCGCATGTTGACATTTGTCACGTGTTTTATGCCTGATGCCCTTCCTGACGCAACCTGGACCCGAACCCGGGGCGCCGCGGCGAGAGCGCTTTAACCACTAGCCTACCAGGGAAGGCCCTAATATACGTGTGATGTAAACAGGTGTAACTTCCAAATGTGCCTTAGAAGTTATCATTGACATTTAAAAAAAAAGTAAACCTGCACAGGTTACTTGTAAAATATACAAGTAACCTGTGCAGGGTGAAGTTGGTGTTATGTGAATTTTTTACTGGATCTTGTGAGTGGTCTTACTGCTGCAGGTGAAGTTTGCATAGGTGTGGATGGGTACCAAGTGAATACAGTGAGTAAGGGTAATCTAACCAGGATGTAATGAAAGCATGGATGAAAGTTAGCAAGTTCTTGAAGTGCTGCACAGGTGCAAGAAGGAGATTGAACAGCAGATTTCACTGGGTGATCAAAATACAGCTTATCAAAGAGGACACCCTGCACTGGGTTTTACTGACTGAGGACAGAGGAGCAGAGGGGGCATGTGTTCACAGCTTCTGATTCCTGAGTATAACTGAAGAAAGTTTTGAATATGCTGTGATGTTTTTGGATAAACTAGACTATATCAGGTTTTGGATTCACACAGTACTTGTTGGTAGGATCAATTTGATGTGTTGTTTTTGATGGGATTTCTTTAATGAGAAAAATACTTTTAAATTGCTGTATCTTTATATACAAGGGCTGTATTCAGTTTTAGATTGAGTCTGTGATCAATCTCAGGGTTTAACAATCATATTTTTGAATCATTAACTTGACATCCTGTGTGTGCTCACAGGCTCTGCCTTGTAGTTACACTACATGCTGTTTTGGTGATAATGTGTGCACAGGTGCGCTCTGCACAAAGCTGCGCTGTTGTTAGATGTTTCCGTCCCACAGCTCTACACCAGGAGTCAGCCATTTTCGTTAGCTTTTCAAGATCCTTGTATAGAGGAGGTTTCATTCAGTGGCCGTTTTCGTTTTCCACCGTTCTCTCTGATGATCTCTTTCACCATGAAATACTGCTGCTTGCACTTGGTGGGTCAGTGATTCTTTTTGAGCTTTTATGTTGGGTAATGAGTGAAAAAGCAGCAGGGGCGCCTGCTGCTGGGGTTTGAACTAACGTTAAGTGGATTAATGTTAGTGAGCTGGGCTGTAGCACCGTGGTTTGGGAAACAGACCCGTCTTTCTGCACACTGGGAAAATGTTTGTTGTGTCCTTGTTTCCCAGACTTCATCGGCACGAGTCGCTTTTACAGCAGATGTTGCTGTGTCGTTTTTCCAGCTTTAAAAATCTGAACCATTTGCAAAATAGCGATGATGTGTGGCCACTCTTTGGTTGTCCTATGCATCCGTCCTCCTTACTGCCGCTCATTTTAATGTTCCCAACTGTGTGTGTGCACGTTGTTCCTTGTGGCCCTACATGTATCAGCTGTGTAGCTCTAGTGCTTTGGTTGTACAGTGAGTTACTTGGCACAACTGGAAAATTTTCATTTCAGTCATTTCTTTAACAGTAATATGTAGAGCTGAAACAATCTGCAACTGTTTTGATGATTATTTATTTTTAGCTACTCAAGTGCCAGGATTTGCTGTTTTTCTCTATGTATGACATTATAAACCGAACATAAGATGATGGATGTGACAGGCAAGACAAAGGAAGGAAAAAGGAAAGTAAGCTGTAATGACCATAATGTAGAAACTTGTGTATCTTGTGCGTTTGCCCCTTTAACACAATGATAAGCTGATTGCTGACTGGTTTGCTGTGATTAATGTAGCTCTGTAAATGAAGCTCCATACTATCCTGAACATTCTTTACAATGACACAGCACCATGAGGCAGAGAGCTGCAGGTGGTAGATAAAGGAAACAAAGATGATTTTAATACAGCAGCAGCTTAATCATTATGACAAAAAATGCCCAGAAAATAGTTTTTTTTAAACTTTATTTGTGTCTATTGTTGAAGCAGGGTTGTTTTTATGGTTATCTTGGCTACCAAAAACCTTTGATAGCCCTAAATCGTAACACGTGCAGAAGTTAAATAACATATTAAAAGTGCATTCAGATTTTGCACATTGATAAACTCAGTGACAGTGGGACCCCCCTCCCCTGATGTGGTGGCGCTATGTGTCATATTAACAATAACAGAGTTGTCTACTGGATTGCTAAGTTTACTTGTTAGTTAATGAGAGCGACCTACAAACACTAAAAGACCAGCAGAAAATCCAAAGACAACCTCACAGTTCCATACAAACCTAGTTCTGGTTTACGCTGTCACTAGGAGACAAGGTGTGATGGGAGGGGCAAAGAGACATAAGGAGCGGCTTATGGTTTCAGTGTGTTCTGAGTCTCACTAGACCCTCTAGGCTGGAAAAGAGCTGAGGTAGTAACTTTATATTTTAACTGATAAATCAGTCCATCCTTTCTTTCGGCCACTTATCTGAGTCCAGGCATGGATGGACGACGAGGTAATGGGCCTCCGGGCATAAACAAGTAAAAAGCCCCTAAATAACTACAAAGACTCTCCACCTCAAAAAGCCAAATGGATTTGATTTGGAAAAAATCTGACTTGGTTTGTTCATGCTTCTATGAAAAGATCTGAGTCACTTGTAGGGACAAAAAGCCAAACTCAGCTCTAACGTGAAGGCGGCTATTATACGTTACAGATCGCTGCTGCAGCAGGGTGATGAATCACACAGTTGCCTCCAGAGCAGAGACACAACAGCTTAATAACATGGTTTATATCAATAGAGTTTATTTTTATCCTGTCAGTGGGATTGTCTTTCTCTTGTATCGTAGTTTATTCGTTTTTAAAATGTATTCATTTTCATTCCTTTGTCCATTTAACAGTGGCTGATTGTGTGTCCACAGCCTCCCTTGTCTTTGACCAGATGGTTTCTGATTTAAATAGTTTTACAAGCTACAGAACATTTTATTTTGGCCCAGTTTTTGTACAGAGATATCAGGAGTTCCTGAGAAGAACCTACAGCTGTATCTCTTCCATGGGTCTCGCTGGTCCTCTAGTGGAAACAAAGAGCAGTTGCATTTTCATATTGGTGTGAATGTGATTCTCTGGCATGAAAGTTATTCTTATTATTAACTTTAGCTACTTTTCAGAATCTCATCAATAACAGTAATTATAACAATGAGAGTATTGATACTATTGAGAAAAGCCAGAGTCTAATAATGAATTGAATGCTCTGTTGAGGCTGTCGTCAGCATCTACATGAATATTAAAGTCACCCACTATGTTTAGGGGCATGAGTTCTAACTATCTTTAGGTCTAGGGTTGACAAATAGTTGTCAAAGATCGCTGCCACGCCTCCACCTCGGCCTGCGCGTCGAGGGATGTGACAGTTACTGTGACTAGGTGGAGTGGATTCATTTAGCCTGGTGTGTTTTTCCTGCTGTAACCAGGTATCAGTAAGACACAATAAATTGATGTGACCTGTAATGCTGCTGCACTGACACTGGAGGGAGAGAGCGGATCAGTAATGATGAGGAACCGATGACCTGTTGTCTCATGGATGCGTTGGTACTTCTTAAACCTCACAGATTCCAGCTTCCTGAATGTGAATATGTTTTCTGTGATATTAAACTGAATTTGAGGTCTTGGACTGTTGGACAGTCGGTTTCCAATTAGCATTGCATTTTAGAATAAACAATCTTATAATTGACTTGTTTCAGTCCAAATTACACTCTATTACATAAATTCCATTTATTTTACTAAACCAAAATAGCTAGCAGTTTCCCTTAGTTCAGATTTTCTCACGTCTTCTAGTATTATGTGCTCATAGACTGAAATGCAGCTCACCACAACAGTTTGGTAATTGTTTATTTTCAATATACACTTCATTTGAAAAATATAAATTCTAAAATAATCCATTTCACCTCTTCTAAAAACTCACAAAAAGTTAATTAAAAATATCATTATTCCGTTCAATAAAATTAACATGACAAGCTGTAGATTTCTGTCGGACATGCTTACACAGAATTACACACTTTAAACTAAACGTCCCCACAAAATGATTCCCAGACATTGTCTTGGTTGTTCCCACGTTCTGCTGCTGACAGATGAAACAACGTAAACACTAACTGCGATGGTACAATTGTGCATTTTGGTGTAAGCCAGCGTGCCTTTATGTACATGATTTACAGAGGAAGAAGGCGGCTCACTCTTCTGACAGTTTCATTTCTATAGCGATGCTAAAAACATTGAGTGAGAAAGTGCTTCAGTGTGCCCTTCAGATCTACAGTGGGGATTCTGGAATGAGGAACTATGTAAGAAGCCTGTCCGGCTTGTTGTCCTGTAGGTACCGGCCGATACCTGCCAGGCTGTGAGAGGCGTTGTTCTTTGTGTTACTGTGGACTCACATGGACTAAACATGCTGTTTGTGCATGGAGATTAATGTTTTGTAGTAAGGATGAGTTTAGATTCTGTCAAGTCCATCACATGCTGGATATACAGTGTTTATGTTGAACTAGTTCTGGGTTGTTGTAATCATTCCTCTTCACAATGAAACGATACCTACATCTACACAGTAAAAAGACAAAGTCCTCTTTCTGTGTGAAAATGCATCAGTTTAAATTAATATGAACAGTCTACAGTGTGGATACCAGAACCAAGTGATGGGACCTGTCGGCACCAAAGGCGTCGGGCTGGGTTTGGATAGAAATTTGAAATTATGTTTGGGTCTGGGTCTGGTTTGGACATGCAAGTCAAACTTTAGGCTAGATGGCTGGTGCACTCAAATACCTGCTTCATTTAATGATAAGGGGAAAAGCACCGTACAAACTCAACTGCGTTGGGTTCAGACATTATATACTGTTAGCTTGTCAGGTTCAGACACCATACTCAGGCACAGGTCAGATTTGGAGATAAATGTGTGGCCTTAGTCTTTGTAGAACAAAACTTCCTCTTGGTGTTTCCTCGCTCAGGCGGGTATGTTCTGTTTGTTGCAAAACTGCCAGTTGTAGCTGCTAGCTGAGTTAGCTGATCTGGAATAAGCTTGTTTGTTTTTTTCATTTAACCAAAGCATGTTTAAAATTTAACTTGCATCTAGAAAATGTGAGGTAATTACTTTAGAAGAGGTAAATTACTGCGAATCATCAATAAAATTTGCTCTCTCGGCCAGTCATGTCTTTATTTCAAAATAAGAGCATTAAATTGTTCAAGATATCTTTATTTTTCAAGAAATCACACCTCTCAATAACGACGTTAGCTGTATGAGTATTAACCTGATCAGCTGAACCTGATAACATATTAGCCTGAGTAAGTTTACAGAACAGGATCGAAGACCAAGATATGCATTTGATTTAGTGAACAGAAACAGCTGAAGGCTCGTATTACCTTTGGCTAAACTTTACAATGCATTTCTACACAGATACAGAGTTTAATATCTGGGAGTTTTAAAAAAAATGGTACAGTGAGATACTGACTGATGGTCTTGTTTTGGGTGGATACCGTTACATTAGTTTTTTAAATTGTGAAAAAGATGCAAACAGAGCAGGACATTTTACAGAAGTCAACAGTGGACAAACTATGAATGGTGACATCAAAATAGTTTGGCCTTTCTGTATTGCAAAGTCTAGTTATTGTATCAGTAGCACAGATGCAGATATGTGTGCAATAAGACGCTGTCGGCTGATATAACAGTCTATCTCTGTGAATTATTGCCCTCAACTCTGATGTTGGCGTTGCACCACAAAGGTTTGGCGTGGTCTGGAGGAATAATTACAATGACCAGTAACTAGATGAATGTACATGAGTGTGTGAATACTACAGCATGGTAAGATTGACTTGAATTAATGTACAAAACCCGTGAGTCCATTTTCATATCAGCTAATTCCAACTGCAGCTGAGACAAAGAAAGAAAGAAACCCGGTGTGGGCTGAAGCTCTGCAGTACGTGGGTTTGACTCCCTTCTCATGATCCCTCATTACAGCGTCACCATAAGAATTTCAGACTGAATCAATCTCCTATAAGCCACTTAGGTAAAGTAGTTTATGCAGCACAAGCAGTTACATGATATGCATTCCTAGTTAGTTTTAAATTTGGCAGAGGACAATGGGATGATTTTGTATTGCTGAACTGTTAGAAACATGCATATAAAAAGGTTTCAGCAAGTGTCAGAAAATTTAAAAGGTAAAGCAATCAAAGCAGCGTGGAAAAATAATACAATATTTACCTCATTAACTGTTAATCAGCTTAACTAGTTCCTTCACAGATTGTTATACAGTGAATCTCTTGCATCATTCAACAAGAGGACACAAGGAAAATATCAAAACCCCAGGCAGCGTCAAAAATCACCATGTTACATTTGTTCTTAAGCATTGATCTAAAACAAGAGGTAGAGCTATCAAAACAATTTTCCTGCTACAGGAAAATGTTACTAGATAAATTCAATTTGTATACAAAGTTGATATAAAAAGGGCAGGGAGTGCACTCCATGCGTAGTCGGAGACAGCTGCGGCATTTAGGCTGCATCCACATTACAGGCTTTAATGCTCATTTCTGATGCTTTTGTGTTGATGCTACACATTCCTGTTTGTCGGCTCCTGTGTTAACACCAGTGAGCTCCTGAACCGCCGCACATGCACAAATTTAACTGAAAATGAACTATGTGCATGCCATCAAATCATGCAATTTTCTCAAAAACTGCTCAATTACGACATGTTCCTTCCAGTTTGGCTTGATCAGAAGCTTCTCCATAAATGTCCAACACACATGAAACGTCCTGGTCTCTCCACTGACCCCTCGCTGTTTTTGCTTTCCTCCATGTTTATTGTTACCAGCCTGTGAGGGGCCGAGGCTGAATGGTGACCACAGGCGATATGTGCAGAGGGAGATGTTAAAACAGTCACATGGATTCCGTTCTGACAGCGCTCGTGGAGTCAGAGATCGGGTATGAATCGGATGTAGGAGCACACATGCAAGTGGCCCAGATCTGATCCGAAAACATCTGAATCGGTTTGTTCACACTTCTGTGAAACGATCAGACCCGAGTCACTTCAGCTGTAATGTGAACGTAGCTTTACTATTGATCGATATGCGGAAGGATTTGCATAGAAGAATAGTAAGGAGTTAATTTATCAGTGTTAAAGTGTGATACAACAGCAGGAGTGTGAGGAAAGCAGTATTTTACAGTTGCTTCATTAAAAAAAAAAAGTCTTTACTGTATCTCTTTAACTTGGTGTAGTAATATTTTTGTACCACTTATTAAAATCAGTCTTGGAATCATGGAGCATATTTTGAGTTTAAAAGGATCATTTTCACTCAGTAAAAGAAACAGTAGTGCTGTGGGTACAGTACTGCAGGTTGTTTGGCTGTGGTCCGGTGCTCTACAGAGACGTTTCAGATCCTCTGCTCTTCCAGTAGAACGAATTATCGTCTGGGCTTATGTCTATTCTAATCTGAGGCACAGACTTCAGCGGACTCATCTCAGGGCTGAAAAACAAGCAGCTTTTGTTAGCACATGTGCCAGCACTGAAGTGTTTGTATATTCTGTTACAAGTAAAGGTCCTGCATTCAGAACTATATCTGCATAAAATACAGAAGGATAATCTGCAAAATGTACTTCTAAGTATAAAACTAGTTACCAGTATACAGTTAAATGTGCTTGTATCTGTGGAAGCCCAGTATTCATGTTCATTGGTAACCTACAGTACCTTCAACATACTTTTAACTCCTACCCTCACTTGGCAGCTTGACCCACCCTTAAACCTACATTATATTAGTTTAGCAGTTGGCCCTGCTGCCTCAGGTGGCAGGTTCTTAAAAATTAAATCTTTGCAACTATTTCCAAATCAAAACAAAACCTAGACCCACCAGATACCTAGACAGGACACAGAGTCACAACTAAGAAAACAGACTAAAAATAGTTTTCATAATTCAGCAGACTGAATATTTTTCACTCAGAAAAGTATTTGGGGATTCTACAGATCCCTTCTGAACAACTGGCATTGCAGTTAATTATATTTTAGAGAAACCTGGTGCCGGGGGTGAGACTGCTTCCTTAAAGAACTGACTATTTAATATATAAAACTGCAGAAATTGTTGTGATGTTTTCAACTGTTTGGGTTTTTGGACTGCGGGTCAGACAAAAGTTATTCATTTTACCATTGTGCATCAAATTCTCATAATTAAAAAAAGAGGAAGCCACAAATCTTCAGCTTTTTTTGGGGGGGCAGCATAATGTCATCACTACCACAGTAGCACTTTGCTTCATGTCCACGTCACTGACTCTGCAGACCCCTCAAATGCTTGCTTTAGTTTTACTGGCACAGATCCACTTAAAGCTATTATCATTTTATAGGCAAACGTGTGACTCAGAGATAATAAAATAGTTTATTTGAAAAATGGCTTTGGAAGCTGAAGAAGCATTTTTCAATAAGTTCAAGTTGCCTGTAGTTCTGTCAGTACAATGTTTTCAGTCATGTGAACAAAAGACAGCCAGCCAGTCTGAGCTCTGCAGCTGAAGACCAATAAAAAAACTAAGCTTTTTACTGACATCACAATGCCCTGTGAGCAGAGCTGCTTTTCACACATTGTCCCAAACACTAATCCTCTTTCATCAACACGGCTACACAATTGTAGAGCAGTCAGAACAAAATGTGACCCTGTGTGTTCGACCCATGGGTTCTGGCCTGTGCACCCCTGCAGATTGCACAGGGTTGTTTATGCCCACAGAAAGATGTAAAACTAGACGTTGAAACCTGAATTTTTATGGCTAATCGGAGGCAGTGGAATCGAGTTATGAACACAGCACTGACTTGTATAAATTGATACAGTGAACTTGTTGGCAAATGTTTACTTATTTACACTTCCAGCAGTTGTGAAGCAGCATTGTCATTTATTTGCATTTGTGCTTTGGCCACCTGGAAAATCTCAGTCTGATATTCCTTCTTTAATCTCTGTCTTTATTTTTTCATAGTGGCACATTTAGCCAGTGGTGGAAGAAGCCCTCAGATTCCTCCCCCCCGTCCCGTAACATTCAAATCCAAAGGATCAAGATGAGGGGATATCTGAGCCGGTAGCCATAGGTAAACTAATTAGCCTAGCTGACCTTTAAAGTTCAGACTAGCATATATTAGCCAGTTAGCTCGCCTTCTGACCTTTTGCAACCTTTGATTCCATAGTCATGAATGAATTTAAAAGAAAATAGAAGCCAATTACATTTTGTTTGGCTGCACTTTACCATTTGAGTTGACCTGTGAGAGACTGTACACTACACCTGTACCTGTCACTGTCACACACACACACCTGGACAAGTAGTTGGCCTGGTAGTAGCGAAGCTGCTCAGCAGGATGTGTGCCGTTCAAGGAATGATGGAGACTTCTCACCTGTGGAAAGAACAAAAACAGTTATTAGTGTAACTGTAGCCAACTAGGACCCCTCTGATTCATTCTGCATCCATTCAGACTCTTCCCCATTTTTCAGGTGTCATGCCGTCATCTACGACCACATCATAGGAATATGTTATGTGATGACATTACTTTAGAGAGCTACATATTCAGAAACTGAATTTAGTTAACCTATTTAGTACGTACAGGTGTGGGTCAGCTTCGATGTATGATAGCTATCATTAGTGTTGCTTCTCTCCTCTGTGGTAGCATTTTATTGCTGGCAATACCAGAGCTGTTCACGCTAATACATGCTGCTTTTGGCTGCAGGACAGCATTAACAGGATACATGTTTTTTTAATGTTTGTAGAGTGAAAAACCAGACAGTCCACGCTGTAACATAGAGCTGAGGGAGAGGCAGAGGTGGTGGAGCAGTCAGGGTTGCCCTCAGTCAACCTCTGGTGTTACATGGAAGGTTAACAATTAGCTCTAGACGTTACAATGTAAAGTGCCCGGAGATTATTTTTATTATGATTTGGTGCTATACCACTAAAACTGAATTGAATTAAAAAATAAATAAAAACACAGAGGCAGTGACTCGTGAGCAGTAATCCAGTCGATCTCTCACTCAGATTTTAGGGCATACATGTAAAACTACATTCCTAGTAAAATTATCAATTGAACATTGACTTGAGGAAGAAGATTACTATGTTGGTAACTATGTCCATGTCCATGTTATAACTAAAGCTATCAACCAACAAACTGCATTTAAGTTAGCTGTTAGGATAAATCACCCATCCAGCAGAAAACAGGCAACTTCAGCATCAGTCTGGAAATGTTTGTCCCCCATCAGCAATCTCTGAGAAAGGCAACACCCATCTTTATCCTTTTCTTATTATAAATTCTAAGTATAATCCTCCCTTTCTCCATATTTTGGTTTTCAAACTTCTCATGCCACTGATTCTTCTTCTTTCCCCATCTTCTTCTTCTATAGCATCACCAGATTTCTGCTGCTTCAACATCTGGAGCCAGTGTTTGGTTTATCTGTCCCGGGCCACTGTAGAAATGGCAGCTTCCATGAAAGGGGACCCACTACACAAAAGGCAACGATTCTTATGTTCAGGTGATTGCACACTAATGAAAACAGAATTACGGATACTATATTCCATTTCTGCCAACAGATCCATCTAAATCTTACACATTGCACTTTTAAACGGCAGTCGTTTTCTCTTTCTACATGTGCTAAATGCAAACTGTGGTGTGAGTGTGGAGGACAACATGGTTACTGGTTGCAGATTATACTCTTGAGTTGCTCTGCGAGCATTTCATCTTTTCAGTATAGTGTGCAGTACTAAAGCAAACTAGATGGCAGTGGGTTGATTTAATGTAGTAACAAAAATTTGGTCTAATGCTATTTAACCAGCATTATTACGTATTTAGACATAGGAGTGGTAATTCCCACTGATGGGAGGCTCTTTTACATTAGGCTGAAGTTATAGCTGTGTCTGCAGGTGCAAGGTGGAAATTGGCCAACAATCCATGAAATTACACTACAACAAAAACTGGTAAATTCAAATTATGAACTGAAGGGGAAGAAAGTTTAAACAAGCAAGAAATCAAAAGGCAAATAAGATTAATTCAGCCGCAGAGGGTTAGAACAAATCAGTTTTGGTGTGGGTTAAAAAGTTTAAAAAAATAAAATAAAAAATGTTAATGCCATACAGGAAAACAACAGACTTGGCAACAAGGATAAAGAAAGAAAGGAGGGGGAACATGTTAGTGTCATGCAGTTACAGCCAAGCAGTGAGATGAACATGTAAAAACACTGACACTTTGAAGAAGTTATCAGGCTGAATGAGGAAGCACAGCAGGAGTAGAGTAGAATGAAGAGGTGTTTTTCCTCCGGCTCTGAGTCTACTCACTGTCGGAGGCCTTATCACCTAAGAAGGGCTCCTGTTCCATTATGTCCATGGGGATTTTAATGCTGGCAACATTCTCACTGTAAGGACAGTCAGACTGTTGGAGAGAGGAAATTCACATCCTGAGACTGGATCTCTGGGGGTGTCATGAGTTACCATCAGCACACAAAATTATAAAACAGTCAGTGGTAATGCATCTTGAATGTGTCTGTCCATCTTATGCTTTGCTGGTTCCCTAAGAGAGACAACATAACCTAAGAGATTTCAGAAGCAGTTGGAATCGAGCTGAAAAAGCAGATAAAACCTTTGGCATGTTTCTATTGTAAGAAACAAAAGGGTCTTTCAGGAGCAGCATCCCTAAATGTAACTATTTATCCCAGTGATCGGTTTGGGTGAGGAGTAATTCTAGTGTTGCCCGGCTCCCAGTTATAGTCCAGAAGGGTTTCTGCCAGGTTCACCAGGTTAAATTAAATTCTAGAGGTGTTTTAACACCACCTTGAAAACTTCTTCCACTGTCATACTGGGCAAAGTATAAAAGTATAATGGAAAACCAGCAAGAATGATATGTTTAGAATTATCCATCCATACATGTGGTGCCACTTTTTCAGACTCTGGAGGGCTGGAAGTCGTCGGTGTTGACCGTTTTGAGAATGGGCCGTCATGTAAAACAGATTATATGAAAGTGGAAAGTTGCTTGTTTCTGAGGCTTGAGCAAAGATACTAGCTTGTATTGTTCAAGTATATTCCTCATGGGGATTTAAACTGTAACTGAAACTGTAACTCAAAACCCTTACGTCTTCAGCTTCGCTATCTAAGCTGGCCTGTTTGTTCTTCTTCTTCTCATCCTCTTTCTTCTTCTTGTCCTTCTCTGGGATGATGTCGTCCAGGAAGCTGAGGTCATGCTGGGAGAACATGTAGTCCATCACTTTTCTGACAGCAACCAGAGCGAGGATCTAAAGGCAGAGCAAGAGGTTTAGAGTAGATTTTTATTTTTTACATATTTAAACATATTTTAATATTTAACAGAATGTCGGTCATTTGCAGCCTCAGGACAAATCTTAGTATAAATGTCTCACCATGACAGGGAATATGATGGCAGCCACTGTGGATTTGAGGATCCAGAGCAGAGCCAAGCAGAGCACCTGAATGAAGGTGAAGAGGTGCACCTTCCTGAGGGGAACGTGTCGCAGGTAAACCAGGTCTGGCTGGTGTTTCGCTGGCATGAGAAGCAGCACGAGACGGTCCATAAACTGCAGACAGAGATACAAACACATAACAGGCTGGCTTGCATTGTTTCTTGGACAGTCAGAGGTGCCTTTTTATAAAGGTTTATGGCTCAAAATCTGATCTGTACGGAAGTATGCATTCACCAAAGAAAAAAATTGGAGACTTCTCTTATGAGGCAGTAATGGCGTGTTCACAACGGAAAAATGCTTGTGTATGTGATGTGCTGCGCCTATGTCCACAGTGCGCAGTGCAGAGTGAGAGTTCAGATTTTGTTGAACTTTGGTCCCAGTTGCACTGACCTCTATGGGCGCAGCCCTGGCTTCGCCTATACTCATAGAACCCCAGGTTACAGTATGTAACCAACATGTCTGAAGTTTCACAAAAACTGTACAATAACATGATCCTCATGTAAAGACAGACGACCTGTTTAGCTAGTGAAATCAGCACACAAGTGCCGCTACAGAGACAGTTAAAAACAAAAACAAACTGGTCACCTCAAATGTAACACTGGTGATCTACTGCTAGCAACATTAGCATAGTAGTTGTGCCACCATGTACAGCACCCCTGGGAATTTCCACCTGAGTTTTGGCGCCAACCAGCGTGGAATGCACTGCGTAAGACTCTCCTTTTTTTACTGTAATGTGAACACACCTTAAGTCATAGATCCTGATCTCGTAATTATCAGATCTTTTCCCGTAAGTATGAGATAGTAAGTCAGTTACGAGAACTTTCCTCGTAACAAATTCTACAGAATTAAAGTAATTTGGTGATAAGTGTCAGTACATCCAATAGCGCATAGCAAAAGTGAACTGTTAAGTTAATTCAGCATAATGTTCAAAAATGTAAATATAGACAAATGAGATCTTTTCTCATAAGGAGATAGTAAGTCATAAATATAAGATCCTGATCTCATAATTATGAGATGTTAAATCATAATCACAAGACAATCTTCCAGTTTTATTTCTTTGGTGAATGCTATGTGCTTCTGTAGATTCATAGTTAATTTTCCTGGGAAAGGTAAGAGCGACAATATTCCACATCTTTAACTCTCCCCGTTAAGGATGTGCATGACATCCTTTTAGTGATTTTTTTTTTTTACATGTTTGCATCTCTTTTCAGTGACAGGATGGGGGAAAAAAAAAAACATTTACCTGCACACCATTTAGAGAGGCAACTCCCATGTAGAGGAAAACTCCATACAGTACAGGCATGGGGATGAACTAAAGAAGCAGAAAAAAAATACACATACTGTCAGTGTAACATTTTAACACAATCATAGAGACGATGCTTTTTTTTAAATATATATATAAAATATGTATCTATCACTAACAGCTCCAAACTGAATATTTGAGCATAACTTAACTTAAACTTTTAAAGCATACCTTTAAAATAGGAGACATAAATACAGACAGTCCTGTCAAGATGAAAACCAACACACCAGTGACCCTCTGCTCTCTGCAAAAACACAAGATGTAGAAAATAGTCATTACAAAAACTTTGCATGACTTCGATATGTTTTGCTTCTTTTTGCTACAATAATTATTTGAGGATTTCAGTCATTCTCCAGATGTCATTCAGTTTGCTCAAAGCAAAGGCAACCAGTGTTTCTAGGAAGTTCTGATTGGTGTAGCTGTTTCAGGGTCAGTTAAAGGACAAGAGTTTGTTAGTTCAGCTTACAGCTGACGCATCGGGAGGCTCACGAGGACACCACCAAAACAAAACTCTTAAAACACTGAAAGAAAATCAGTGTCTTTACAATCTATTGATGAATACAAAAGGCAAAACTGGCACCTGTACAAAAACTAATATTTTGAAGGAACTGGCCTGTGACTTTGTTAAACAGAAACAAAAACCAACAATGAAGGAAGAAGTGTGTCAACCAGTGGAGGTCTCCAGCACAGATCAATAAGCTAAACGAGGGTCTGGATTCATAGACGTTACAGTAAGTACACGGAATTCATGTTTAGTTTTACTCTGTATGAGATTTGTGGAAAATGACAAAGTATACAAAATCACCTGCGTTATCCTTTTAGTACTGGCAATAATGCAAACTAAGTTGAACATGGAGTGAGAATATTTAGTTAAAAACTTGTGCTTTTAAACAAAGGTCAGTAATAAACAGTACTTTACAAATCAGGATTTACAATCAAGCAGTAATCTGTTGTGTAAATGTATTTGAAGTTTGACTTCACTCACAATCCAAATCGGCTTATTACAGTTCAGTGCATTGCTGCTAACAGGAGAGTTATTTCTTGTTTTCTGCTCCAGAGTGTATATTTGTGTTATTTAGCAAAAATTACTGGTCATATATTAGTGGCAATACACTCACTGGCCACTTTATTAGGTACACCTGTATGTACTTCAATGCAACATTTCCGCCTTAACGTCTGTGTTTATGAAACTTGGTGTTTTTGGTGAAAATGTCTAATGTATAAATTATATGTTTATTATTGAGGTCATAATTAAATATAATGTAGTCCAGTACAACACCACCTTTAGAGTTGTCTATATCTTTGTCCTCCCCAGATACATACATGAAAGGGTCAGAATATTAGGAACACCTCTGATTATAATGTCATTCAGTACAATACCACCTTTAACTATGACCTCAATAATAAACATAACTGAATTTATACATTCATGACAGTTTCACCAAAAACATAGGTATTAAGGCGGAAGCAGAAGTGTTGCGATGATTTAAAACATGATCTATTAATAATATACTCAGTTTATGGCCTCACCTCACACCCAGGAACTTGGGTTGCTCTCCAGGAGCTGATGTCTCTGTTTCCATCTTCAGGCTGTCGATGTGAGCGATGGAGATAACTGTAGCGGCCACGTACCACGGCAGACCCATGAAGGAGCAAACCACCAGCAGAACAGCCACCCAGAACAGATCTAGATGGTAACCTCCCCCTTTCTGGTACAACACAAAAGGTCAAAGGTCATCGGGCAAAGCAAACAGCTCATGTCGTCTGATTGAATAACACAGATTTTCAAATAAAGAGTGGAATTTTAATTTGCCTCCTCTAATTTTGACTGAAAACCTCCTGGATGTTTACGTGTTGTCTTGATAAAGTCAGTATCGTGTCAATTTCCAAAGCCCAAACTGCATCAGTGCAGCATCACGACATCCCCACACACTGCCCCTGACAGTGTTCTTTTACCATGAGTGAAACCCCAGACGTTTTACAGGCTTCCCTTAATGGCTAGGCTTTTAATGTGGAAAAACATCAGGAAACAGTTTACCATTAATAGGATAATGCCTATAAGAGACTCAGAGCAGCAGAGTGATGTGTAACATGACTCTGTTGTACTGATGAAGTGGTGCTGTAGAAATCGACGTTGTACTAAAATTAGCATGTGAGCTGTTCTAGGAAGCTACAGCTAACCCCCTTGCTGAACACACCCCTGGCTATTCTTTGACACACAGACATTATTTGAATACCAACTGAACCATGCTCAGTCACTTCCACAACACATCTCTCACTCCTCAGAGGAATGACAGTGATATTTAACTACAGTTTGTTGTTGAAGATGCATGAAAATCCCAAGTTCACTTAAATGAGGTAAGACAGAAGGAAAAAGTCTCACTCTTGTACCTAAAAAAAAATAATGTTGATGTTCTGTGAACAGCCAAGTGTTGTAATGTAAATCCTCCCATCTGCTGTACACACACTCAGTATAAATAACCATCCAGTGGCTCAGTATAGCAACCGATGACATTTAGTAGTCCAGACACTTCTGTCTCACACACTTTGTCAGTAAGGCTTACCTTCAGCTTGTGCTCCTTCCGGTTGACGATCACGGCAGTAATCTGCTGGTCCATGAAGACAAGTATGGTGACCAGCAGGGCAGGAAGAGCTGCAGCCATGTAAACCCACCAAGGGTTTCCTCCAAACGGGGGCACAAACCAGCCCCGGTGAGGACTTGTTGGCTATAAGAGACGAGGACAGAAGCTTCAACAGTCAACACTGAACACACAGACTGTTACATTTAGGAATTTCTGAAATGTTTGTTTTAGGCAAACAAGGCTATTTGCCTCTGTCTTTTGCTGTTTTACCAATTAATCTCCTTTTTAACCAGTCATTTTGTCAAGAAATTACAGAAAAGATTGGAAAATGCGAGTCCAAAGGAACATCAGCTATTTTTTTTTGTTTTGTTTTAAACATGGCTGAAACAATGAAATGGTTACCAATATAGTTAATCATTTTTAGCGCATTGAGTGTATGATTCATCTTTGTACTGTAGTTGTACAGACTGTTTATCACTTTACATTTCTGCTAATAAGTTTTCAAACCCATTGGATTGATTTACACTGCATTAGGCAGATGTCAA
This sequence comes from Monopterus albus, assembly GCF_001952655.1. Classification (NCBI taxonomy): domain Eukaryota; kingdom Metazoa; phylum Chordata; class Actinopteri; order Synbranchiformes; family Synbranchidae; genus Monopterus; species Monopterus albus. Next base: position 210,446 of record NW_018128256.1, on the reverse strand, counting down.
CTTCCAAGGTAGTTTGTCTTCCTCTTCCTCTAACTTAGCAAGTTAAAACAGTTGCAAATGCAGTGAGACTTTGCTGAAGTCTTATGTTTTGATCATACATCAAAATTTGATGCACTGGAGTTGTGCATTCTGCACTGAACACATGGGGACAGGGAGGGACTCACCTTGAATTCACTTGGCACAATGAGTTTAGGAGTTTCGACTCCTACGAGCATATCAACTCCACAGAAGATGAAGATGGCCAGGATGATGGCAAAGTCACTGATGAGTTTTCTCACCTGGGTGTAAACAAACACCAGGAGTGTCTAATTATCTCTTCCTTAACCAGATGGAAACCTAATTTAGTTTCTTTACAGGTGACTTGGTGGGTTAAATTATCTCAGCATGTTGGTGTCATCATACAGTAAGTGACTCACAGTGGTGGGGAAGTATGCGCTGGTCTTGAACTTCTTCAGACACATGGAGCAGGTGTAAGTGCCGAAGAACAGGATGTAGGACATGAGAGTGATGTCAGGGACGAAGTTGCAGGCCTTCCCCACCAGCTCTCCTTTGTACTTCAAGCACTCGGTCATTGTGAGCGACGACCATGTGGCATTCATTGGCTGCAGAGGGGAAACAAAGAGCGTCAGGACTATGAAGAAACTATTACTCATGCAGATGAGGGTAACTGTAACAAAGTGCTGTAATTTAACAAGTCTTGTACCAAAGCAGCTGAGAAGGGCTGCTGACTGATAACTGTCTCAGGCTTTCATTGTTTTGGAGTAAAAAAGACAAGCAAACTTAGTGTCAGCTCATCGTATCTTGTGACATTGTTGAACAGACAAACACAACTGTCCTTTTCATCTCAACACTTGTGGTTGTTATAAGACACGTTCTTTGACTGGTATATATAGTAGGCTACAGGATATCAGAGTTAGACTGAGACAGCATAATGGACGAGTTACCACAGAAACTATCAATAAGAATGATTCTGTATTCAGAAAAAATACCATTAGAAAAGTGAACAGACAAAGGTGTGTGAAATAAAATATTTTTACATTGATAAACCAGAAAACACTAACCAGATCAGTGTCGTTCCAGAGGGAAATACCTTCTAAAGGATCATCAATGACAGCAGTGCCATTCTCTGTGAAACACAAAGCACAACCTCAGTACGACACTGACCTTAAAGTTACATAACACAGTGGTACACATATTTACATGTGTACTGTACACAGCATGCAGGCCACAGCACGTCAGGATTAATCTGGAAGTACGTATTAGGCTGATGGGAGTTTGATAGAACTATATATAGAGAGAGTACTTTATTAATCCCCAAGGGTTAATTATTTGGTTATTCTTGTCATGAACTGTCTCTGCAATTTCTCTCTGACATTAATAAAATCTTTCTAAAGTGTACTCCGTGCCCATCAGCAAACTGGTACTTTCTTTTTAAAAATTTCTTACAGCCACAATACAAATTCTAAATCCATGCTGTAATGCTCTGGGCCTATAATAATCTTTATCAGTAAGAAAATCAATTTGTTGATTAGAACCAATTTTACTCTGTTATTTGCAAATACTTATCACAAGTGAGGCAAAAAAGTCAAGTTTGGCCTCAGGCTAATGCAAAAGGAACAACTAACTGCCACTTCAATCTAAATAGTGACCATTTCAGACACTCTTACTCAGATCATCAGATTTAGCTGCACTTTTGTCTAAACTGCATCATCTGTTCCATATCTAATCTACTGTTTGGAAGATATTTCAGTCTGGCCAACAGACCAACACAGCCAACAGGGATGTGATGCAAACCAGGAGCTTCCCTGGCTCACTGTCAGTTTTCCACCAGTCTACTGTAGTGATACGTCAGCTACGTATGCAGTACACACTGGAGGAGAATGTTTCTCTCTGTGTCAGAGATATTTTGAAAGCAGCAGGGGATTAACAGTTACTAAGGACTGGCCCCTCTTCATCTCCCATCATCCATCAGCAAAGAAAGTCAAGAGGTCTGCTGTGTTGTATTAAAATATGATCAACTGCACTAGTTCCCTTTTTTATAGTGAGGAAAAATGTTCATTGGAGGTGTGAAGTATCAGGCCAAAACAAGACGAAGGCTGAAACTCAGCAGCTTATTATTATTCGTTGCAACCAAACAAGCTAAGGTCAGTGAATTTACCATCCTTCTAACTACATTAAATTAAAGGTAAAATGCTGTTTTGCTGCAACTTTAGTCTCAGATCTTCCGTACCTACACCACATTTTACAGGTAAAACTGGAAACTAACGTCAGCTAAACACCAGAAAGTCAAACATAATCTCACCTAAAACAGCAGGGGCCATACAGAGGCAATCATATTGTGTGATGTAGTCCATCTTAAAGTCCGAGTTGATGGGGTAGTGATGAGCTAATTTAAACATCTTCTTGAAGGCATCATAGATGAAGATGAAGCTGATGAGACAGGAGAAGCCCTCCTCAGTGAAGCGGGTGAAGTACTGAACCAAGAAGCTGGCATCAGTGGCCACGAGCACCAGGCAGAAAAACGCAGACCACAGGCCGATCCACAGCCGGAACTCCAGGTAGTCAAAGTTATTATCTCTGCACGGAAAAACAACACAACAAACATCAGTAAAATAGTCAATGAAATATGTTTTGATGTTTTATACAGTGGAGAATCAGGGCTACTGTTATGTTATGTTACAACTTTATTCTCAAAACCCATATTTCTTGCAATCAATACTTGCACTAGTATCACTTATATTAAAAAAGATTTCGTAAACCTTATTGGTTCATAGAATGCATGTTTGGAGCTCTGTGAGTGTTTTTCAAACAGTAAGTCATGTATGATTAGCAGCTGGGCAAACTGAGGAACGTTAGACGCTACCTGCTGAAGTTGAAGAGCAGCCGTTCAAACACCAGAACAGGACCGGTACTGCTGAGGATGATGAGAGGCTGGCCGCCCAGCAGGCAGAAAACCCCACCGGTGATCGCTGTGCCCAGAAAGCTCTCCAACACACCCTGTGCCCATTGAGGGGAGCAGTTAGGGAGTAGCTCATAAAATAAATAAATAATACACTCTACAACCTGTTAAAAAGTTAAACTCTCAGTCTGACCTGCATGTTTTCTGTAGCATCCCCCAGCAAACCTCCAAAGGTGATGGCGTTTGTCACAGTTCCCAGGTAAATAAACAAAATGGTCGACAGGGCCTGGATGTGAAGTCCATCGGTGAAGTCACTGGCAAAGAAAGGCGCTTTTCTTTTGATGTCAACTACGAGACCTCCACAGAACCTGACAATAGAGGAACCAATGTCATATCCCATAATATCAAACATTAGGCACAACAAAAACAACTAGACCTGCACTTCTTTGTTAGGATCTTTAACCGTTCACTCACAGGCAGGATGCAAAAGGTGCAGCAGCTCCTCACAACATATAGATGAAGTAATTTATTCAAATTCATTTCTGCTACTACCCCAAATGGAAATGAAATGAAACAGACAAGTCTTTTTAATAGATGATGAAAGCTAGTCAGAGCATGGAGCCAATCATCAGTGAAACAGTACAATAAGTAAATCAGTGGTTGTTTAGATAATAAAAGGAAATGAACATGAAGTAGTTCAAAATTGAAAACTGAACTATGAATGTAAACTAGTTCATTTTAATGAGTGTGAACCGAACTCTAAGCTATCTCCTGTAAAGTATGAACTTGCCCAACACTGTTTAAAGTATTACCATGCAGACCCAGAGGACTTCAGCAGAGGACTCCTTATGCAACACTGTATTGCTGTTTACATTTTTCTCAGGACAAAGCTGCTGATTCTTTTCTGCTGCACTTTGGATCACAAACTCACATTTAGCTGCTGAGTGCGGTGAAATTTCACATACAGTACTTAGTGTATTACGCTGCAAGTCATACAATGTTCCATGTGTAGTTTTAGGATGGCAGTCATCTGTTCTCATATAGAAAGTGTCATTTAAAATTGTTTGGTTTTGCTCATGAGTTCATACCTTCCAGTCTTCTTCAGCTCGTCTCCCACAGCATGTCCTCCTCCACCATGACCTCCATCATGAGGCGTGTCCCCATTCATCTGAGAGTCCCCTCCTGCGTACATGTTCTTCCTAAAAGACACGGCACAGTTTTGTTTAGACCGACGAGCACTTTTATTCCCATTACTAGTTTCACATAAATACGACCAGCTAAAGAAAAGTCATACCTGAACACCTCTAATTTAGAAATATGTATATAAACTCCCCTTTAAATGTTTTGTGCACTTTAAAACCATTCCTACTATACTATAAGTGGTGACAGCCAGAGAGATTCTCATAGCAACAGACTTAAAGTGGTGCTTTTTGGTACAGACCAACCTTTTGTCAGAGGAGGGCAGGGTTTTTGGAGGCTCTATCCTGATGGCAGGGTCCCACTCTCCAGGAGGAAGCACGATCACCTCATCCAGAAATTCATCGATTCCAGCCAGCAGGTCTTGTCTGTCCTTGGCTTTATATGCAATGTCATGGAAAACCTGACCACGAGGCATTCAAGTGTGAAAGAGAGCTGTTAAAGCACGAGGTGGCACCCAGCAGCGAACTGTAATAACAGCTACAGTATGAGGATTAACAGATGGGGAGGAAAGTATGATCCTACACACTCGACATCAAAAGCACGATATTCATAATATACCTGAAGTAAAACCAAAAATTCTACAATCATACATGTTTTCTGAGATATTACTGTGTAAACAAATGAAGTGCTCAGACAAAACTAGGAAGAAACTGCTGGTGAAACAGTAGGCAGCTCAAAATCTAACGCACTTTAAAGAAACTAACAAAACTACATGAACACAACAAAAGCAAACAGAAGAGTACCATAAACTACATTAGAAATGACTAAATGTGAGCAAAAACCAAACAATAACACAGTATTTATTATGCTGGACTGTGTCATGTTGTAAAGTGTTCCTCTACACTCTGTACTTTAAAAATCTAGTTTTAGTGCGTGTACCAGAATTTTACTGTTCACGTTAAACCATAACACACATGATGTGTGTAATGTCAGTCTAACCTCGTCTGACGTCAGCGTGGCAATCGCTCTGCCAATCTCATGGTATGACTTGCCTTTGCCTTTGGGTCCGAGCAAGATGAACAAAAATCTGCAAACAGAAAGGAAAAAGTCAGCCGATCTTAATCTACCCTGGACACAAAGCAGCCCTGGACCCTAGAGTAGATACAGTATGTGGCTTGACACACAGCATCTGCACTGTATGTGCTCAGGTTAAGCAGTGACTGACCCAGCCAGCCTGTAACGGCGGTCACCTCTGAGGGCCGGATCTGCTAAGTGGTCCAACCACTGTATTGAAAATCAAACAAGACTTTCAGTTTAAGAAATGATTAAAGAATGTGGTTTACAGCATTGTAATTTTAAACCTATGTTAACTATTATTTAGCACAAATTGGGATAAATCAAGTAAAGTTGTCTCCCTGCTGTACCGATCCCCCGAACCCCACTCTATCTCATGTTTCATGTTTATTTCTGGCCCTCTGTTGTTAAAATCTGCACCGCACTTCTTCCATGCCCCCGCTGATCCGAGGTTTTAAGACATGTTTTTTCAAATAGTAAGACTCATTTCAATGATGGACCATGGAGGCTCCCTGTGCAGGTACAACCCAGGATGGGAGCGGACCTGTCAAAGCCAAGAGGTCATGTTGTGTAGCACAGAAAGACACTGGTTTGGCAGGTCGGAGATGGCGAGGATCACAAGTATTCAAAGGACTAAAATTTGATGCAGATGTGACTTTCTTCCATCTGGGCGCATAATTACTGTAGCTGACTAATGTGTGACTACAGTATGTGTAAGGCAGCCTGAGTGGCATCTTCCTACATTAAATTTCGATGTATGAATTCTACGAGTCTCAGACACCTTGTCGGAACGGGAACCTCCGTTAAGGCTCCCAGCATCACAGCTTGCTGCAGGCGAACAAACGCCACAAATGGTGCGTCCAGGAAATCCACCTCCCCCACCAGCACATTGGAGGCTTCGGCGTCTCTCGGCAACTTCTTCATGAACTTGTTCTTCAGCTAAAAGAACAAAAGAGAAGAAACAGGAGGAGACATTAAGAGCTACATTCTCACCAGCAAGTGACCGAGTGCAGTGAACACTGAATTAAACCACTTCTATCAAAACAAGACAACCCCATTCAGCTTAAATACCAAACCAGGAGGCTACCACGGTAGTGACATAAGAAACAAGCAGGAACATGAAGTCTGTATTTTTTTCTGTCATGGTGACAGTGAGTTGCATAAAGATGGAGGTCGGACACCAGCTGGGCTCCACAGGTGCAGCATTTTACTTCCAAAGGACATTAAAGTCCTACTTTGTGTAACTGCTGGGCAGCCAGAAATCTTTCACTTCACAGACATTCATGTGTTTTAACTTTAACCAGTTCAGCTAACAGTGTACATAATCTTTTTATTTACACATTTTTATGTTTGTGTTTTACTGTAGAGGTGCCTCTAATGCTATTTATGGTCCAGTTCATCCTAATTTTACATATTTATTAATGAGCAAAACTGTTTACCCCAATTCACAAAATATTTTTGCCTATTTTGTGGCATATTTTAAATTTCCAGCAGAATAAACCAACAATTCCAACAAAAAAAAAGTTCCAGCAGTGTCCACAGAGTTTGCCAGATTAGTGATCTTTGGTAACTTCAGTGCAGAAACAGCAAAAGCAGGCTATGTACAAAAATAGATTTTCACTAATAAATGATTGGGTTGTCTTACCTGATCTTTTTCTGGCTTATCGGAAATGTCGTTCAGGCTGCTGGAGGTCAGGTTCTGGTGAGTCATGGGTGGGCTGTCTGTTAAAACACAGTGACCCTGAGCAGTTAGACCGGCCGCACCTGTCCCTGGATGTATTGTAAGAACTGAGTGGAAAAGAGGCTGATGCTCAGGGAAAGACAGTGGCCCAGACAGTTTGACTCGCATGCGGCAACGAACAGAATAACAAAGAGCGCGGTGCTATTCATGCAAATCAAAGACAGATACTGATTATCAAATATGATAGATTGTGGAGCACAAAATCATTAATACCAGCAGTAATCCAGAAATCCTTTAATGCTGGCCGAGAGAAAAATTTCCCTCAGTGTTCACTGACTAAATGAGACAATTGATCCACAGCATCTGCTGAGAATCCTGAATCAGTATTCCTAGATGTTAAAAACTGTGCACAACCTTTAGTGAAATATACCACATTTCCAATTGTTTTCACTTTATTTAGTTCAGATGCTTATGATCTGGGGTTTCAAATTATGCCTTGGTGTCAAAAATAGCTCAATATGTTGAGAGAAATTGGACTAATTCAAGGAGTCAGTGTTTCATAAACCAATTTTCATTGCATGCATCCATCCTGAAAATTAATCATGCTACTGAAAATATTTGATCATCTTAGTATCCACCTATTAACACCGACTGCCTTCCTTATTGAAGCAGGTGAACAGTTGACTGACACTCTGCTGACATCTGGTTTCAACTCATCAACTCCACGTCAGAGTTCTGACAGCAGAACATGACCTTACTTCAGTCCTGAAGCTGCCAGTGGTAAGAGCTATGCAGAGAGGGACAAATCTCAGGTAATGACGTTTGTCAGTATGATGCAGCCAGTATATATAATGCACATTTCTATATGTACTTGTAAGAAAGATAGTAATCAAATGTCAATTCTGACCAAAATTTGCTATAAAGCATTGAAAATTTAGACATTTTGAAATGTCTAAACTGACAATGTTTTTTTTTAAAAACACACAACATACTAACACTGACACTATACAGGAGAGTGTTAAGTTACAGCGTGGTCGTGACTGTGTTCAAACTGCAGCTGAAAGTTCCTCAGTTCTGATTATCATATGTGACACCAATCAGATTTGTTTTCCTTTCTTTGCTATTTAAATAGCAAAAATTGCACAGAGTAACATTTTCCAAATGCCCCTGATGGTCACGTGGATACATTCAACAAAATGAGAAACTAGACATTATTCAGCTAAGAACAAAAATATTATGTCCATGTCTCTGCAGATTGTTGCTGGTACTATTATAAAGGAAGGTAAGATTAATGGAAAGAGCCAACTCAATGTGATGCACTTGTTTATGCTTTTTGTGCCAATGGGAACAAAACAGATGCAACCAGAACTGATCTGTGGTCTGCAGTATGTACACAGACGGGGTCCAGTGAACTTACTAAGCCAGTCCATGCTGGTACTCCTTTGGGTCTGCAAGTCCTCCACCGAGCTGCGACCCGACAGGCAAGTCACCGAGTTCTCAAGAGGACTACGAGCTTTTAGTAGCAGCAGCAGCAGGTTAAGAAACCCAATCCAGGGAAGGCAAAAAGAGACAGCAGGGAGAAATGACAGGGAAACCCACTGATCCAAAGCAAGAGATTTGTTAGTAGAACTAAATCAAGTAGTAGCTGTTAAATACATGATTTCTGTGTATTTGCACAAGCTGCACAGAGAAACAGTGGGGTAAGAGGAGTGGTGTCATTAAATACAGAGACCATGGGTCGTTGGACAGAAGAACATGAGTCAAACTGTTTCTTAATAAATCAGTGCATGTACTTTTTGTAATCAGTGGGTGTGCCTTGTAAAGTTGGAATCAATGAATGATTATCAATGACGCTCTTTATCTCAGTACTGTGATCTCAATAACAGGCTACAGCTTTTATGAGCTAAAGTTCTATTTAAACCCTGGATCATGAGCAGAGGAAGCACTTCATCTAACAGAGTCATAATCCCGTTGTGTACAGTAAATCTAACAGCAGGTAATAAGGAACTTCACTTTCCAAAGACCCACAGTTGGTGACAGATTAATTATATTGACAGCAATGAAATAAGTTTCTTGGTGTGTTACAGCAAAAGCGCTTGTACATGTTATTTCATTTTCACACAATAAATTTCAATGGGCCTTTTATGCAGAATACACTAGATTTGATGCTACATCAATTTCATTTGACTAAAATCCAATAAAAAATGCAAATTAAGCCAATTTCACCCATTAATTAGTTTTGTGTTTTGAATCTGACTTTAGTTCTGTCTGGAACTTTCAGTGAAGCAACATGACAGCCTGTAAATAAAACAAACATTTTTAGAAAGCTCAACAAAATTAAACTTTAACTTCAGAGAATCATATGAAGCACTATCTTCAACTTCAGAGGCGATGGCTGCTGTAAATGATAATATCTTAAGTTCTCTATTAGTCATACTACGCTGTATCAAAAGACTTTGTTGGTTTTACAATTTTCTGCAGCCTTGGACTTTCCTCACCAGTGTCATAAAATCATGCACTGATTCAGCTCCCAGTGCTGAAACCTACCTCCACCACACATTTACCATCTACTTGGTCAGTGTTGTTACATCTCTGAATGCAGTTAGTAACCTACAGTTAGTAAATGTAATAGTGCTGCTAAAGTGTCAGATGTTTGTGATGAATTATGAAAACCCACCTATCAACTTCACTGGTTGCAGTGAAATAATAGAAGTTTGTGTTTCTTTTCCTGGCATTAACACATCAAATCTAGCATCATGGCTCAGGTTTTTGATCAAATTACTAATAAAAATGCTTTTCAGTATCCACTAAGAAACTGGTATAGATTTAGGGCTATTTAGTGCCCCATTAGTAGGCTCATGCAGAGGAGGGCAGTAGCGTGTCCCTTATTGCACACTGTGGCCTTCTGCCCTCACAAGAAACTGTTCAGCTCATCTTAAGGCGATAAAAAAAAAAATCAAAGTATCTTTATAATATCTGATAATATAGATACTGTATGTAAAACTAAATTTGTCCTAAAGCAGATTATTAGATTTTTTTCTTCCAATCAGGTTTAAAAAAAAGAGAAGACTGCACCAAACTGGCATCGGTATTACCATTTTCCTGGTTGTAAAACAGCCTACTTGCACTGGAGACCGTCTTGCCAATGTCAGCCAGAGAGCGCAGGTTAGACTTCTTGGTTTGGTGGTGATGTTTCCGTAGCAACGTGTACATCACCTTGTCCTTCAGGTCTGCTTTGAGCTGGCCGACCTCTATCTGGTTGTCAGTGATCATCTCTGAAGGTGCAGAGAGAGAAATCAGTTGCTTTAAAGAAAAACAAAGAGAGTTTCTCGCCGCAGAATCAAAGAACCATGTATTTAAGACATTACCAAGTACATAATTATACTCAACAGCAAATAATTATCTTACATTATAACAATTACTGTAAATGTTTAGTCTATAAAAATAATGTTAAATGCCCACATTAGCATAACCCAAACTGATGTTGTACAGTTGCTTATTTTGTCCAGTCAACAACTAAAAAACAAAAGTTATTCAAATTAAAAGGATATGAAATGGAGAAAAGCCAGCAGCCTCGATGTCAAACAGTAATTAGTAAACATTTGGTATTTTCCACTTTGTAAGTAATATAAACCATTTAATCAACCGTCACAATTGTCCAGTAATCTTGTAGAAATTGAGAAACTTTGCTAGCTCCTATGTATTTATCACAAAAGCTCTAGATGTTCTGAGGAGCATTAACACTAAACAAGTTGGTAAACTAAATCAATAAAAAGTATTATAGTATTATATTCAAGAGATAAGATGTTTTCATTTTGGGCCTATTTTTTCTCTCCATGATTTTAATCCAACAGATTTTATTCATAACAGTGTCACTATAAAAAGTCTCTTCATACTTAAGGCCTCAATCAGAGCCCACCAGGCGGTAATGCTCCTGTATGAGGGTCTTCATGGCAACCTGAAATGGCTCACTCAAAAGGACTGGGCTATTTTTAAAAAGAAGGTCAGAGTCCTAAATGCTAACAGACAGCAGCCTCAGGGAGTTTGTCTTCTTATGGAGGGGAAGTGCTGTTAATAGCCCATCAGTCAAGTCAGCCGGCCTTAAAGCAAGAGGCCCAGCTGTGCTTGGCCAGCGCAGTCCATGCAACACAATCAGTTATTTCACATTAATCACTCCAAGTGCTAACTCTTCCTCTTGCTCCCTCATGCAGGAAGACATGTTTGTGTCGTGGCATGACATGCAAGGGCAGAGAGACACTCATCTCAGAGTAATGGGAGAGGTTGGGTTGTCTTCTAATTAATTAATTAAGACGTTTTGTATGATCATTTGCAAAACTACTATTCGAGTCCTTCAGTGTTGATATAAAGCACAGTATAGCCTGGACCTCCGCTTTGGCCTTTTGCTACTCCTAAAAGAAAAATAGGGCAAAAGAAAACTTCTGAGGCTCGTGTGCCATGTGCATCAGTCCATAATCCTGCATGTAACACTGCAGAGCAGCTCTATGTACTGTACATCACAGAGCAGATACAATCAACCTGACAGACCGGTTCTTGTATCACAGGCAGGGAGATGCTGACCCTCATCAAAGTCATTATATGTCAGCAAAGAACAAAATGGCCTGTACACACTAAAAACACCTAAACATACTTTGCATAATTGTGACATTCACCAGTAGCTGAATGACGTGTATAAAGGGGTGTGTGTGTGTGTGTGTGTGTGTGTGTGTGTGTGTGTGTGTGTGTGTGTGTGTGTGTGTGTGTGGAAACACTGCAGGACTGTTTTATTTAGTGATAAATGTAAAACAAATAAATGACAAAATAAATGTATCTCCCTAACATTCATCATCAGATATCCAGTCTTGGCAGTTCAGACATCATTAAGGCTGAATAATGCACATAAAAAGTGCAGACTTTCAGTCTCTGTTCTGTCTGTCCTCATAATTCAAGTGATGTATGCTTAAATACTTTTTGTTATATGCAGCAGAATTTTTCTCACAGTTCTCCACCTGGCCTTTTAGTTTGTGCGCTCCACAAACCCCAGGTGGCAGCGCGCTTTGCCTGCTCTGTAACAGCTGAAAAAAGGATTGGAGTCAGGCTGACTGATTTCAGCAGGTCAGCGTGTTTAGCACAAGGAGCGCTCTTGCTCGTGCACGATGTAATTTGTGTATGGGGCTGGGGTTCGGTCTGGTTCGGAAAATTAACCACATTGCTGCAGCTGAAAGGGAGAGATGGCTGAAAATGTACCAGCTCCACTGCTTCCACTTACAGTGTGCACCAAAGAGAGAAGCATAAAAATTAAAACTAGAACTTGAATTGCCACAGCACAGCAGCATGCCTCCACCAGCCGGTCAAATTCACAAACATGGAACAGAAGCAAGGTCACTCACCTTGACCTTTGACCACCAAAATCTAATCAGCCCATCATTGAGTCCAAGTGGACACTTGAGCCAAATTTGAAGAATTTCACTCAAGGCACTCCTGAGATGACGTGTTCTAGGGCTGTACCTGACTAAGGATTTTATCAGTGGGCTCTTCAGTGTGACTATTCGTTCTTTTTCTTTCCTTTTTTAATAATAATATCAAAAAATCAACTAGAATGAATCTCTGTGATGATTTAGACGACATTAACATTGGTATTTAAATACAAAAGCGTGACAGAAACTCATTTCTGAGCATTTAAAAATCAACAGACAGCTGCATATGATGCAAGATTTAAATTGCGACCTATTTAAATTGATTGATTGATTATATTGTCGGGCTGCTGTTTGGATTGACGGAACAACAAGACAGGCAGCAGACTTGTATTTCTGTTGAAACAAACAAAACTGCTCTTATAGGCAGTTTGTTTTTTCTTCTGAGACCGGGTTATAGCCTAGTTTACCAGCAAGTTTGAGCTTCTCCCATTAGTTAACCACAGCACATGTTGTTACTGTGTTACGTCATTTACCTGAAACATCTGCTACTGACAGTCCAGTAGCTGTATGAGATAGCATTTATGTTTAAAAGTTGCATAACGTCTCTAAGTGTTGCAGGTTTTTATTATTCCTGCTCATCTGTTTCGCACTTGTAGGTCTAAAACATGTAGAGTTGTTTTGTATCTGCCGAGGAACATAAATCATTTGTTCATAGTTTTATAACCGGGAAATGTGTTTACGATTTAGTATACAGCACATTACACCACATTATATTGAAGGACACAGCAGTGTTGTTCACTCGTTGAATGTTGAATCTGTGTGGCATTGCTTTCCTCTATGAAAACAGTAACCATTGCACATTAACTGTAAATAAATGTAATTCCATTTGTCTTGTTGCAGATGTGAGCTGACTAGTGACCTGAACTTACCAACAACCTGAGTCAAACTGGAGGCTTCCATGTCCAGCATGATGGTGCCTTTTTCTATGCAGGTCCGCAGTTCAAACAGGCTGTGTAAGGACAGCGTTGCCACGTGGGGTTTACTCCACCGTTCACCGCCTTTCTCCACCTTCTCCTCAAACTTGATCCACCTGGACGGATGAAGAAAGGGAGTAAAGACAATCAACTGTAAACAGTGTACATCAGTTCAGAGAATAACAGAACATGTCAACATTTTAACAGATTTAAACATGCTAGCTCTCATCTGCTATATAAGGTGAACGCTTATACTGCAACTGTGCATGTCGAAGAATCATTTACTGTTCTACAAATGGTGACCATGGAGGACATGAAGCAACACCACATCAACATGGCTTAAAATCAGGACAGATCGAGTTAATGCCAATGTTATTGGGCATGTCAGTCGTTTTCAAATTAAATTTAACCGCACTAATACAATGCACACATTGTTGTACATTAGTAGGCCTATATGTCAGTATATGCAACAATCTCACAACAAAAGATAACATTTGAAAAATACTTTTGTCATGTGGAATTAAATCACTCCCAAAAAGTAGTGGAACAAATGATAAGAACCATGTGATATTCTTTATTTAAACATCAACATTTAATAAGTGAGAACAACCTGCACTGCACTTCTCCTGTCAGCATTTTGTCATTTATTTCATGTTTATAGTTAATATCAATGCCTGTCTAATGCAGACATACTAGGCAGGTGCATAGGAAAATACCTGATGAAGGTTCAGGACCATGCTGACGGTGTGTGGGATTTCAGTAATTTCTTTAAAGTAAAATGATCAGTTCATAAATTCAGGAACAGTAGCAAAATTTCTATTGGTTTGTGACTTTTTTTTTAAATTACTCCCACTCCCTGAGGGTCAAAAGGATGAAAAACAGAAGTGGTACTGAGCAGCTGATTCTATACCAGGGTTATATTTGGCCAGATTGGCTGCCAAAATGGCACTGGGCTAACAGCCAGCGCTACCCAGCACTTGTGTGATCTTTGATGCATCTTCAGTTCATTGATTGCACTTGGTGAAACACTGCATTGAGTCATAATCTCTGCAGTTATTTGCAGAAGAGTAAGTCTGACATTAACAATTCAGAATTATATTTACTGAACACTTAAGGAACATTAAGTTACAGGCAATAAATTACACATATAGTACCATACAACAATATACAAGATCTTCAATAAACTACTAAAACAGCTAAGATAAAGTTTAGCCATACCTTGCAATGAATACGTTTCTGTAAACTGACAGGTTGTAGTGTCACCTTTTGAATTTTGGCACAGTAATTTAGTTAAAGCCCATCTGTGCTAATCCCTTTATAAATCTAAAGTCAGCCATCTATGCATCTGGGAGAGGCAAGCAGGTAAAAACTGGATGAATACATGATCTGTGTAGGTGTGAATTCTGGAGAAGTCATTTTAAAATAACTAAAAAAAACTATAAAAATAGCTGAGATAGCTGAAATTTGACTTTTAACTGTGGTCAGAGGTTAGGATAACAACTCAAGTAATTTGGAGCCTCAAACAGCAGCCCAGGGATCCAGTGTCCACCCCCCACCCGCCCCGAGAGAGCTTCACTTATCCAACTAATGACGTACAAACAATTGTCCCATCCTTATCCCTCCCCAACCCTGTGAAACCTTTACGCTCCGTTTTCAAGCTGCTCCAACTGTAACAGCTCTGAAGGAGACTTAAAAAAGAATTTTGCTGTGTGAATGACTTCATATCAACTGTATGACTAAGTGAAGGTCAAAAGAGATGACCTCTAAAAGTCCTGACAACTGTAAAATCAAAGGTGGATATGCAGGAACTTTGAGAGGAAGCCCAGCATCTCAGACTGGTGTCCTTACCTTGCTGTCTCCTTCCACTCCATCTGCTGTCCATCCACCGACAACAGTTCATCCAGCTCGGTGAAGAGCTGTGGAGGTGCTGGGCCGTCATCGTCCTCCCCAAGCATAAAGCGAATCCTCTCAGCTGCTGGTGAGACTGTGGAAAGAGGAAAGATACTGCGGTTCTCAGGCTGGCAGTGGTGCCCATTGGACAAGGGTTTGGGCACCAGCTTCCCGTCCTCAGCTGGACCCTTCCTATTGACCTCAGGAGGTGGTGGTGGACTTTTCACCATGACCTCCTCTCCTTTCTCCTCCGTGTCCTCTTCCTTTTCTTCCTTCTCTTCTTGGTTACTGTTGTTGCCGGACATCTTTAAAAACTCAGTAACCCCACTTTAATCGGCTGACTTAGGGTTTGCTCCTCAGAAAGCAGCGACACAAGCTCTGAAGAGTCCCAGAGCAGCAGTCTGGGGTGGAAGTGACAGCCACTCTCAGCTGCCTGTTCCAGCACTTTGTGAACCAGATGGGAGGGGGCCGATGGAGTTTAGGGGTCCCCCCCACAGTGAAGGTGTCCCCACAGCTAGCCCCTTCTCCCTCTTGCCCCCCCGCCACTGTTCAAACAAGCCTTTGCCATTGGCCCTCTAGTCTTGGCAAGCTGCCCCAGAGCCCCTCGTTAACAATTAGGAAATGGATCACAAACTGGCCTGTTCTTTAGCAGAGCCTTGGCTTTCCTTCCCTTTGTCTTCTCATTTGAATATTAAGAGAGCAACACAAATAATAATACTTTTCAGTGCTATTCAAACGTCTTGCAAATGCTTGACAGCTTGTTCCAACAAGTGGATACATTATGCACTCTGAATGAGAGCACACAAATAATCACTCGTCCCTTTCATGAAAACAGGTTTATACATGTACAAAATGATTAGCAAACAACCACAACAAAGCCATTTGTGCTCAAGGAATCAGAGCGCCACTGTGTGAAGCTGCTCGTCTTGTGTGCATGACATAATGCAGGAGTCGGCCTTACATGCATTTAATTGCCCTGCCCCCCCAATCAAATGTCCATGTGTCAGCATGAACAAAATCAGAGCCCTGGAACTCAGACACCTGATTGGAACACAGTAAACATTCATGTTATTGATTACACCTGGACCA
>NW_018128256.1:193735-194253 GCF_001952655.1 Monopterus albus | reverse complement strand
AACAGCTCTAGTCAGAGTAATGTCACCGAGACTCTTGCTGTGTCATATCAAATCAGAAGAAATGCTTAGTGAATACTTCAGGCAGCAGAAACCAGAGGAACAAGGGAAGGAAGAGCAGGAACCCTCATGGAAGGACAAACCTCTGCACGGTATGTACCACCGTCAAATAGTAGAAGTGGCTGATATTGAAAAATCCTACCAGTGGCTGGACAAAGCTGGACTGAAACACAGCACAGAGGCACTAATCCTGGCAGCACAAGAACAAGCTCTAAGTACAAGATCAATAGAGGCAGGGGTCTACCATACCAGACAGGACCCCAGGTGCAGGCTGTGTAAAGATGCCCCTGAGACAATCCAGCACATAACAGCAGGGTGCAAGATGCTAGCAGGCAGGGCATACATGGAACGCCATAACCAAGTGTCTGGCATAGTGTACAGAAACATCTGTGTTAAGCACAGGCTAGAAGTCCCAAAGTCAAAATGGGATACACCTCCAAAGGTGGTTGAGAATGACCAAG
>NW_018128256.1:180114-193714 GCF_001952655.1 Monopterus albus | reverse complement strand
TGAAAGAAGAGCTAGAAAAGATGTGGAAGGTGAAGGCACAAGTGGTCCCTGTGGTAATAGGAACATTGGGGGCTGTGACCCCCAAACTGGGAGGGTGGTTCCAACAGATCCCAGGAACAACATCTGAGATCTCTGTCCAGAAGAGTGCAGTCCTAGGAACAGCTAAGATACTGCGCAGGACCCTCAAGCTCCCAGGCCTCTGGTAGAGGACCCGAGCTTGAAGGAAGGAATACAAGACCGCCCTGAAGTGGGGCGAGTGGGGAAATTTATTTCCCTTCTGCACATATCTATGTCTATCTATCTATCTAATCACATATAAGACCATTTATCAAATTGCAATCTATTTAAATTGATAATATATAATGTCAGGCTGCCATGTGGATTTGTCAGAATAACAAGACAGGCAGCACACTTGTATTTCTGTTGAATTTCTGTTCTTATCAGCAGTTTTTCCTTCTGAGACATGGTTATAGCCTAGTTTAAGTTTAAGCTTCTCCTGTCAGTTAACATGTTAGCATGTTAGCATGTTGTTACTGCGCGTTTGATGTGTGGCACTGTGAACAGTCCCTCTTATTTATAATTCCTCTGTGAAATATTTTCCCTGTGCATTTTTGTTAGCTTCCTAGTCCTGTTCAGATGGATGCATGTCACAAAGTGGGAATTCAAAATGGTTAGCCAGTTTTTGTAGAATGAAAACAAAAGCTCGACCTGAAGAGTCTCAGTCAAATGACAGGTCTCTTGACTAATAACTCGACTATTCGACCATTATGGGGAAGCCCCATTATTCTTATCGTCTGTGTACTCTTGTACTGTGTCTTTGTTGTGATAGGTCTTTTCAGAAAGTCAGGACATTTTTGTCTGGTCTTCCAAGGGCCCTTTGAAGGGTAAGACTTCATTTTATGGTTGAGGTTAGATCAGGGTTAAGGTTTAGATAAGAGTGCGGTCATGTAGTGGTGGTTGAGGTCAGGGTTATGAAATGCATGTCACTGATTGTGTGTGTGCATGCAAGCATGTGTGTGCATGTGAGCCATAATAACTAAGCTGCCCAGCTGATTACATAACAGCTTGCTAATACTGTGGCACCAGTGTATTTACTGCAGATACTGAATATATTTAATTTTGACCATATTTATTCCCCAAAACACAGTTAATCAGTGTTTCCCTTGGATTCTTCATATTGTCAGCATTAAAAAAACATGTAAAACTGACACAAAAACTTGCCAAATAAAATGGCTAGCAAGGTCTTGCAGAATGAAAACCCATATGCAGAATCATGTGCTATCCTGCCCTTAAATCAAGAATTCACAAAATGAACTTACTATCAGTAATTGCAGACTTTAATTTATGTAAATGTGGAAATAAAAACAAGCTGCCTTACAGAGGAAGGCTCTGGCTGCATGCTAAGCTAAGAGCTGAATCTTTGACCGCACATTTTTCTTTCCAAGTAAAATTTAGACGTTCATATATACAGTAGACCAAACACCACACTGAGTCATTCAGTCAGTCGGCAGTAAGCGCGGTGAAGGCTTGAAGTTCCACCTCACTGTTTTTTTCTGCAGCAGAGTGACAACAAGTGCAGCAGGTCCCAAGCAGACAAGCAGCTCTAAGATTACTGGGTGTGGGATAAATTGTCTGCTGGCAGACACACACACACAAGCTGGAACTATCTTAAGTCACTGCAACTTACTTAATAACACCCTATAGGCTGAGTAATTTACATGTGTCCACATTTAGCTGATACTGGCATCCAGAGCAATTTACACAAATTACAGTAAACAGTTCAAACAAGCTTTAAATATCTACATTGCTAAAATTATATGCAAACAACAGCAAGCAGTGCAAGGTGAGGGTCAAAGCCTCAGACATGGCAAAGACTGCTGTATTTCTTAACTCTGCTTGCAGATAATAAAAAGAAGTGGTAAAGAATTGCAGTGTAAACAGGGCAGTAAAAGTGTTATCTTTCCAAAGACCAACATGAAATGATGCAATTAATAATTATTTTTATTATCTAATAATGTGTTAATACCTTTAGTGATTAATCAAATGTCAGAAAATAGTGCATATGTTCAGGGTTTCCCAGAATCCAAGGTGACTTTAAATAAGCACTTTGTGCTTGAACTATGTGAAACTAGTGTATTAACAGATTCAGTATCAAAATAGTTGAAACAGTGATTTATTTTCTGTCAGTCAGCTAATCAATTAATTATTGAAGTTTTGCATTAAATTGTTTATCATCAGGGAGTCTGAAAATTCACCCACAGCAATTAAAAATTCACAAAATTGGTATATTAGGTGTAAACAGAACCAACTGAAGGAAACACTATTGTAGCAGAAATATATTCTGGTACAAAAATCAATAAACATTCTTGACATAGTTTAAATCTTTCTGCATCTTGAAACTATAATTTTTATAATCAAATTACAAAGTGCATTCACAACATAATGATAATAATAATAAGGTTTAGACCTTAACATGTAACATGTACTAAATTCCCTCAAGCTTCTTCAAACATGCAGCTATCTTCTAAAATAGTTTTTACTCTCAAATCCAAGAGAGATTTTCTAATTCCTCATGAGAAACTGATGCTGCCTATCCAGCAAAAACCCAAGCTGGTAACAAGCAGTGTCGGTGTCCCACTTGAGCAGTTGCTAAGAGAAAGGTGGGAGGGTGGGCGAGGAAGGCTGGGAGGTGAGCCTCAGTGCAGAGTGAAAGCAAAGAGGGGTGAGAGCCAGCACAAAAAAGGAGGGACAGAAATGAAAATCCCATCGTTCAAATGCAATTTCAAAGCTCTGTGTGCTCTAGCCAAGAGCCACAGGCATACAAAGAAGACTTTGTCCCAGCAGCAGAGGCTCATGGGATAGGGGATGGAGGAAGAATGCCCGCTGGCCAGCAGAAAGCTTAGTGCGACTGCCACTAAAGGCCTGCTTAGTCCCACTCTTGACATGCATCCCACATAAATACCTTCCATCTCCTCTGACCTTTTTTGCAAAACTCAGCATGATAAACTGCATGAGATCTAATACTACGTTCACTGTCCGTGACTGTACACACAATGATGATGTGTCACCTCATTCTAGGAGAGGATCACTGAGAGGACAGGAGAGGTTTTCCATGGCACAAAGTCTGACATTCAGTATGCAGGGCAGCTAGCACACAGGCAGCAACAGGGACCGGGCTGAATGCAGAGGGACACCCTGAGGTGGGTCCACTGACAGCACAGTGCTTCATCACGCTCTGGTATGTTGTTGTGACAACTGAGGTGAACAGCTTCTGATAAGAATGTAACAAATAGCAGCTGAGGGGTAAGAACCTGAAACGAACCTGCCACTGTGCGCTCTCCACGGGTACACAGGTAAGACTTGGACATTTGACAGCTATTCAGAGAGTTTTAAAACTCACTAACTTGGGGAGTTATTTGTTCCAGATTGAGGAGTGAATGAGATTATATTTATGTCCATGCCTATTAAGCAGGGCGGCATGGTGGCACAGTGGTTAGCGCTGTTGCCTCACAGCAAAAAGGTTCTGGGCTCGACCCGGGGACATGTTCTGAATATAACGTAGTCCAGTACAACAACACCTTTAACCATGACCTCAATAATAACCATATAACTGAATTTATACACTTATGGCAATTGCACCAGAAACTGAAACATTTTGAGCTTCATAAACACAAATGTTAAGGCAGAAGTGTTGCACTGAATTGCCCCTAACAAGCAATTTTCAAGATTTTCTTTCTGGATTCACTATTTTACAGCAGTCTTACAGCAGATATTCTAATTTCTCCCGCAACAGTAGCCTGTACACATCAAAATGCAAACATGCTGTGTGCTGCAAAAACATAAAACCATAAAGCCACCTTCAACTGATGGCAACAAATTCAAGTCCACTGTCTGACTAATGTAAAGTCATTTTGAAGAGCAACGTATAATTTACTGAAATCCAGTAAATTAGATGATGCCAGTGAACAGAAAATAGGTGGAATGAAACTGCAAAGTTTGCATCTAGTTGAATATCTCTTCATGCAGGCCCATTTTATCCAAATCACCCTCTAGGAAAGCACAAAACACTGGCTTATATTTGTCTTGAAAAAACAGAGGAGTAAAATAAGGCTGAGAGTGATGGACACTGCTGAGCTACTGTAAGTGTCAGTCAGTGAAGATGAACTCATTGTGCTCTCCAGAAAGACAAAGTCAAACAAAAAGCATGGCATTTCAAACATTTAAGTGATTAATCTAATCAATACCCAGAGACCTTTCCCACTGATGTGATTTACCCCGTGACACTGAACAATATCTCCACATCTGTCTTTCTGTGCAAAGCATCACAATACTCAACCTATTTCTACTCAGGTCTCAGCGTTCCTGTGCAAAAGAAAGGTTTTACAAAACAGATTTTGCACTTCTTTTCTGCAAAATCCTCTGTCCACTGACTTGAAGTGACCAAAAGTGACACTAAGGTTTGTGATATTAGAAGGAACCCTCAACAAACACCTCACTATCAGGATCCATCAAAGGGAAGTAGTATCCAGTGTAATAGCTGTAAATGTTTGGGGATGCAACACATTGCTGTTTTCCCCCCATGAAAACCAAGTAGTTCTAAAATGTCAGCCTTTCAAGAACCAGAGAAAAACAGGCAGATTTCTACCTCAACCCTTGCATCTGAGTAGTCAGTTTTAAAAGCCTTATGAAGTCTAAGGATTGTATGACAAAACTCTGAGAGGAGCAGGTGTCCTTCCAATTAAATATGAGTATAACATTAGAGATGTGTTCACAAGTAACTGACTACATCACGGCAGTCATAGCTGGCACTCCCCGGCTTTAGGAAGTTAAACCTATTTGTATAAGAACTAGGTTTCTCAGTAATCTTTGTAATACACTTTGAGAGAACATTTGATCCTAGTAAGAAAAGATGGAAAAGGGCAAAGTAATCGACACAAGCTCATCAAAATGAGCAGGGGTCAAATAATTCTGCAGTGGACACACATGTAACCCAGAGGATGGGCTCGTAGTCCCTGCAGCGCCCATCTGACCAAACAAGAGGATTTCATTTCAGTCAACAGACGAGGGCCTTCTCCCGGGGCCAGCCATGTTTCCCAGAGAGAGTAATCTGAAGAAGGGCGGGGTGTAACAGCAGGACACTAGGTATACTGCATGCCTGTCCAGAGCTTCTCTCGAGTCACAGAAAATGTCCCTTTTAGTGAAGATTTGCTGCTTGTAGTCATAGTCATAGTCACAATGTGTTTTTATGTCACGTGTACACGGATCAGCAGGGCTTTGACTTTGTCCTGGCTCTAGTCACACAAATGTACCAGGAGTCTTATTCAGTAGCTGTTAAATATCCATGCATGCTGAAAATGTGTGTTGTGAGACACTTTGCTCAAATTCTATCATAGATTTTCATTCATTCATTCATTTTCTACGGCTTAGTCCCTGAACGGGGTCACGGGGGGGGGGGGCCGGAGCCAATCCCGGCCGGCAATCAGGCGAAGGCGGGGTACACCCTGGACAGGTCGCCAATCCATCGCAGGGCTAACACACAGACGAACAACCACACACACACACACACACACACACTCCGATGGGCAATTTAGAGACACCAATCAACCTAAGCTGCATGTCTTTGGACTGTGGGAGGAAGCCAGAGTACCCGGAGAGAACCCACGCAAGCACAGGGAGAACATGCAAACTCCACACAGAAAGGTCCCAGGTGGGGCCCGAACCCGGAACCTTCTCACTGTGAGGCAACGGTGGTAACCACTGTGCTGCATAGATTTTCAAATCTTATTAATTATTAGAACATTTTTTCAACTCTACACATCATAGCATTTGAGCGGTGTGGAGCACTGAGAATTTCCACTCCTCGCTTACAGAGTTGTTCACCTGTTGCGCTCCTCGGTTCAAAACCACACAGAGCAGCTCCGCTCATTATCGCTCATGCATCCTGCTCCAAACATCAACCTGCACAAATGCAAGTGGAAGACCCAAATACAAAAGTCAGACTTTATAATAATGCACAGACCAGTACAATAAATAAATAAATAAATAAATAAATCAACACTCCTCTACGATGGCATCCAGCCTGTGATCCATGCCATCTCCAAATATAAGCAGCAGTTTCAAAAAAGATTAATCTTGTGAAACCAAGTGTGAGCAAATGAACTAGCAAGACTGAAGAGTAACTGCACTGCTGTTTACACACAACAGACTGGATATTTACCCCCGCCACAGCCTTCATTGCCCCATAGCCAGCACCCATCAACTTCAGCGAATACAACTGGAGCTCTGCCAACATCATTTCTTTATTGCAGTAGTACTTCTTGAATGGTCCCCAATCTGGGACCACCAGTGACTTGCAAGATAAAACTGAGCAGCACAAAAAAACAAATAGCAAATAAGACACAAAGTTATATGTTTGACCACCTTTGAAATATTCTCTTGTGAAATTTACATCCCGGCTTATGACAGTGTTCACTGACTGAACTGCTGCAACCTGTGGCAAACAGTGACAGCTAAGGACTCCTTGGCTGTTAAGGGGCACAATTCAAAAAAGGCTGAGGTTTGCAGCATTAACCCACGACTCAGGATTGGAAAAGCTTAGATTATACTGGATTTCTGCATCCCAATCCGAACAGCTAGCAACATTATATTTGAAACACTGATTTATCAATAATTGCTTCCTCTGGCACGTTGGACCGACTGTGCTTGAGGAACAGCCAAAATCAAACTCACCATTTTTGTAAATATGCAACATCACATTCAGTGGCAACAAGCAGATGTACTGATGTAATCTATTCTCCGATTTGATTTATGTCCTGAAGAAAATCCCATGTTACAAAATTCAGTTCGGGCATATTTTGGTTCTGTCACATCATGTGAAAGCAAGCATGTGTAAAATTACATCACTTTCTAGAAATGACAGTGACTTGGCTCATTACTGAATTTGCAAAGCAAAGACCTTTTCAGTCTTATTCACAGGGGATTCGTGTTGCACATGGACCTCATTAGTAATCAGAGAATTAGCCCATATCCTGCGTTTTTCTTCCCAAAATAACAGAAGATCCCGTCTTCACCAAAACAGACAAATTTTTGTTCCCCAACCGTTTTGCCTTGTAACTCTGTGTTGGTGAGCATGATGTTTTCTTCTTATAATGTTTACTGGATAGCTTTTAAAACTCAACACACCCACACACAAAGACAGACACCATTCGATGTACAACCAAGTACAAAGGCACAGGAAGACACACACTAAGACACTGAGCTCAAGAGACTCATATCAGCACTAATACTACTGCATTGGAGTAGCTGTTACTACAAGTGAAAATCCACTCTGTTCTGTCAAAACAGACTCATTGCTCAGCAAGACATGCATGGCTGTTTCTGGCCACTAAGTGGACTCAGCAACCTTTTGGGGGTCACAGGGAGATACGGGAGCTTTTCTGGAAAAGCGTTCAGCAGAGACATGAGGCCTAATCGGGCTCAACATGGAGTCCATCAGAACTTACTGAGAGGCTTGAGGATGCTGTTGGCCTCATCGTTGTTTTCCGTGTCTGACTTGTCAGAAGCAGTCTCCGTCAGCTTCTCCTTTCTGTCCTTCTGGCTGGTTTTCCTACGGTGGCGTCTCCGTCGTCGATAGCTCTTGGGCACATGCACACCAATGTAAATAGTGTGGTGACCTGCAAAAACAAAAATCATGAGTACAATACAGTACATAACCGTAACCTAATCTGGACCACTGATCAATTCACATGGCCTAGAACAGACTTGAGACAGCACTGCAGAGCAGGGTCAGAGAGGCTGCAGTACCCTGTCAAAAGGAAAGAAGTAACAGGTAGCCATGACTGCATTCCTGGTGGCG
The DNA here is from genome assembly GCF_001952655.1 of Monopterus albus. Taxonomy (NCBI): domain Eukaryota; kingdom Metazoa; phylum Chordata; class Actinopteri; order Synbranchiformes; family Synbranchidae; genus Monopterus; species Monopterus albus. The sequence goes on along the minus strand of NW_018128256.1, from coordinate 185,859 downwards.
CAGGGCACATGGATTTGATGGCAGCTGGTCATATGGCTGATATTTAGGTATCTGGTTAAGACCATTTTTATTAACTGCTAAACTTCAACATAATAGTAGCATGGGTGGAATTCAGACCTTAAGTTTTCACTGGAATTTGCAGCTGGATACTTAATGATAGACTAAAGAATCGATAATTGTTTGGATCATACTACACATGTTTAATGGTGAACATATACAGTAGACAAAGAAGCAGCTTCTACAATCTACTACCCGAGTTTTATAAATGGTTCCTGGGCCCCTGTAAAGGTTCTCATGATTGCAAGGAGCTACTAGACTGCATTAGGTTTTACTAAGTGTACCTAATAAACTGGCAGCTAAGTGTCTACAAACATACATGTTTGATATTTAAAGAAATACTCTGGAGTATCACTGTCCAGGTTCCCCAGAAGCTGAACTGAAACCTTGGCAAATTAATTTCTTTCTTAGCAGATGAAAAGCAATTTTTCAGAGTAAACATGAAAAGTTATCCTGAAACAAAAAAGCTCTGTGCGATCACTGTCAACCGTCACAGGTCGGGAAACGCTGAGCCAAGCACTACATATGACTGAACCCGGAAGTGGTGTGTCCCCTCAGCAAAACAATGATCTCTCTTGAAGCACAACAACATTCATTATTCACTTGTACCACAATGCCTTGTTCTTTAGGGGTTCATCTAAATTCACTGACACCGACGGTTCAGTGCGCCAAGGAAATGTCAAACATCAGATGAGGAGGATGTAAAACAGTTTGAACAGCGTTAGCTAAAACGTGAAGGGATGCTGTAAATCTGAAAAATTATTTACTTGGTCAAGCTTTCTACTCATCTATCTGTGGCCAAATTTTCAATGCAGTTTGCACATGACTGATTTTTTTAAAGTGTGGTTAAATGGCTAGAATAAATATATATGAAGAAATATCTGGCCAATGTTTTTTTTTTTTACAATTCCTTCAGCCCATCGAGTCTGCTTTGGCAGCTTTCACCTTCACATGACTCAAGATGAATGAAATAAAGACAGGAACACTGGTAAACAGATGCAAAATGGCATTAAAAAAATAGGAAGACCACAACAGACCGACAGAAACAAAGACCAACAGTTGGTGACAGAACCAGCATCACCCACACCAGAGCTGCTGCCCACTAGGCTTTTGATTCAACAAAGATAGCACCCATCCCCTGTTTATGTGATAACATAACAACACAAGATCAGACATACACGGCTGAAGTTCTGCCAGCATCGTCGGCCACAGAGGCGCAGATTAAAAACAGAATTCATCTATTCTAGGAAACAAAACTGACTAGACTCAGTCCACAGCAAATGAAAACTGACTGGATCAGTGAATTAATGACAGATTCCACTAAATTTAACATCATACAGTATGTTGGAGCTCCAACCAATAAAAGGTGACTAACATTTCTGTTCTGAAAGGACTGATTTTATTTTATGCCAGTTTTTAATATCTGTAATTGTGTCAATTTTCATGAAAATAACATTCAAATGCTGCAAATGTCAAGGTCAGTTTGAAAGCTCATGTTGACACGGCTCAGAGCTGTGCTGTTCTTTCAGGTTATGAACTGCACATCCTTTCACAACAGCTTTACTTTTCCTTACCTGTAAATTCTAATTAATTAGAACTAACTAATTAAGCAAACTGACTGCCTTAAAACTAAGTGGAACAGGAACCTTTTTGTACTAACCAATGCATAAACTTACAGTTTAACTAGCTAATAAAACTGTACTTGATATTTTACTTTACTACTCAGAAATACTATTTCAAACTAAATTGTTCCAAATGTAGCAGCTTTCTTTCCTTTGTGTGTTTCATTGTCAGACAGTAAGCTCATAAATAAAACTCATAAATTAAGGGCTGTTGAGGATCCATACGTGTCTTTGGCTGTAATTTATTTTGCTGTGTTTCGGCCTACCCTACTTCATAAATGGGAATTTCAGGAGTTTACCGTTCATGTACAGTTAAAACATCCAATCTGATACACTGTGAACATCACAATCCTTGCTGTCTTTATATAATTTTGCCCTGCTCCTTGATTTAGATGTTCAGATGACAATATTGTGCTGCTACAACTTCTGAGTCGAACCAATTGCAACAAAGGAAACACAAAGTCAGGTTCACAGTTTTCTTTAGCTAGATGAGATCATGAAGGCTATCCTTCCTTTCCTTCTACTAAAAGGACAATTTAGGCTGAATGGCATAAAAATTGCTTGAAATAAAGTCCAGGTGTTACTTTATGTTTTACCTTCATACTAATTCACCAAGAAACACTAGAGCTGACCTAAGAAGCAACCAGTTTCACCAGATAGTAAATGGGCTTTACAAGACCTAGAAGCATTTGGCTGGACAGCATCAAAAAACAAGGACAGAGATAGAGATATACAGAAAGAAATAAAGAGCACAGTGCCGTTCGAGCTGATAGATGAGCAATAAAGCAGAGCATGAAAACGTTTGCACAGGCTGAACAGCAACAAGAAAGGAGGTGAGAGAATGAGAGGACAAGGAATAAAAAATAGTCAAGAAGCTGGAATGGGAAGATTTGCGCACGGCCAGAGCAGCTTTGTGAAACAACTTCCTGTTCTTTTTTTTTAAGGGAAAAGAAGAACTTCTCTTGGAGCTGCCTAAAAGCACAAACTGAATGAAGTGAAATCCTTGTGTTTGCAGGGAGGTTTGTTTGGCTCACTAGATTTCTGAGGAGAGGCAACACCACCGCCAGTTTCCCAAGTAACTGTGCTGTTCAGCGCTGCCCAGAAGAGCGGGCCGGGTGGCAACATGCCACACAACACAAGCTGCATGCGGCCGGGTGGCAACATGCCACACAACACGGGCTGCATGCTAATAATGAACAGCCTGTGAGAAGGTAGGGTTTCTCTGCCAAAAACCATGTTTTAGCTCACTTATGACTCAGCAGTAACAATATATTAAAACTCAAAACTGTATCACAGAAATACAAACATTTATTATTTTGACAGGTCATACCATAAAGTACTATACCATAACGTCATACCACAGTGTTTAAGTGCACTGTAATAACTTTAACTGTAACACATACAGTCAACATGCACATACTATTCAGTTTGACCTCATATGGTTAGTTTGGTCAAAAGATAAAAAACACATCACAAACTGCATAATCACCTGAGCATTAACAGTGTCTGTGACCTAGACAGCTGGCGCAAAAGCACAAACTAATCAGTGCAGGGTAAAGATAACGCAGTCATTGCTCCAAAGCTCCTCTTACAAAGCTGTCTCATCTCGTTCTGCTCTTTTTAAATCAGCCATTCGGCCCAAGTCAGGCTGCCATCCCTGAGCAAGCAGCAAAGCAAGCCCAAAAAGAAACTAAGCCAACATACAAGGACGCACACAGACGCAGCTGAGAAGCCGGTTACGCACAGGAAGTCAGAGAGTTTGAAGTTGGGTTTAAGCTAAAGTGACACCTGAGAAAATGTTGACTTCTAGCATGAGGGACACTACTGTACAGATTAAAACGTTGACTGTCAGTCATGGGTACAGTACAGCTAGGTTAGCTAAAGGATTATTCCAGAATCTGTACCTTACATAAGTTAACAAATTGTGCCACAGTGTTTTTAACCATTCTACACAGCCGCTGTTTTATTTTTGTTTCTGTACAATACACAAATACACTTTTTAAGCTTGCTTAAAAGTGTATTGATCATTTAGAAACAAGCAAAGACAATAAAGTTAAAGATGGCACTCACTAAAGATATTTTTGCACTCTGCAGTGTTTTCCTCTCTCTTTGTTGTCCTGTAGGTCTTTCAGGAGATTAGCGGGGTAAACACACGATCACATGCTCCTCATCTTCTACATCTTCCGTGTGCCAGCTCACATGTCATGGTGTTATGTGCAATAAGTGCATGAAATTTAGCTAATGATGCCCTTCCTGTTTCCCTCAGTGAGTGCCCTTGCTTTGGAAAAAAAAACTAATTCAGAAAAACTGTTGTTATTTAAGGAAAGAAAAAAAAAAGCTTGAAATAATAAATGGGACCCAGTGACTTCTGAGAAACTTGACAAATTTAGGAAGTGAATAAAGAAAAAGAAATTCATGAATTTGTTAAATCATGAAAAAATCTTTAAGATGCCTTTTGGTCTATGCTGCAAGGAAGACTTTTTTTGTTCACATGCAGAAAATTGTAAGTGCACAGAGGCAGGTAAACTTACCCTCTACCTCCTCCTCGTCACACAGGTGCTTGACGAATGATGCCCCCCGGTCCAGCACCGCCTCGTCCTCCATCCTGTAGTAGTAAAAGAGGAAGAAAGACTGCTCACACTTTTCCTCCAGCGACAATGTGGAGCCATAGCGCTTTGGCTCGTTCACCTGCAGCAAGTTGGGGCTGCAGCCCAGTCTGGTGCTGCCGGAGGCGCTCATCTCCACTGACAGCCACCCTATGTGGAGCTCTGAGACAGCACCTGAAGATCTGCTTTTCAGCAAGTAAACTACCCTCACGTGTGAGAATGTGTGTCGTCCTTGAGGAGAGAAAAGTGTGCAGTCGGTACAATGTAGTGGATTTAATCTGGTGGTGGTGGTGTGGGGTGGGGGAGCAGAGGATAGGAAGTCTCTGCTAACTGACTGTGATGGTCAGAGTGAGCAAAAACATGTCAGACTGACTGAGGCTTGAACCCACTGAAATCTGGATCTGGCTACCTCTCCACTGCATCACTTCGACCCCCAGTCAAAGAGTTGCTGTGTTTTATTACTGTGAATAAAAAACATCTGATAAAGTTTCAGTTAGTATTGTCTCTAATCAGTCACACACCCACATACACCACAGAGCCTCTCCATCTGCTCGATAATGCCTGCCACCCCCCACCCACTTCACCACCGTCCACCTAAGAAACAAGTGGGGCATCACGTCTGTCTACTCATCCGCCCTTACAGGATTACACCAGCTTTACTTAAGTGACAGAACGCGCATAAGCTCATAACAGGTCAGCTCATCTAAGACAACTCCACACACACATTCACCCTCCCCACAGACCAGTCATACTATTTCCCAACAAACACCAGGATGGAAATAGACTGAGAGGAACATTTGGTGCTGAAGCTAAAAAGAAGGTTTGTGTTTAATCTGGTGAAGACACTACACTGCATGTTGAGCAAGCGATAGCCACAAAATTAGAAACAAAACTGCTGCTGTCTTGAGCAGAAACTTCAAATTGTTTTATTAGAAACTATGAAGTACGTCGCTCATTTAGGACCCCCACCCTGCACTCATCCACCAACACATACAAGAAACACAACCCACAAATGTATACGGGCTGCACATGGCAAGGAACATAGCAGAGCGATACCCTGGAGACAAGGGGCTCAGGGGTCAAAGATCAGTTCAAGAACAACATTCTTTCAGTTGGATGTATGTCATTCTTTAACACATTTTAGCATTTGAGTCAGACATTCATGCTGCGTGACATTTATGTTATATAGACAGATTCAAGTCATAAGTGTGTTGTTCTAAAAAGTTACAAAGACAGAACAGAAAAGGTCTGTTTGATACTAAGTCTATAAACTATATATAGTTACTGTTGACTGAACACTTGCTGACTGTTTTCAGCAGCAAAATACCTAAAATTTTCATAAAGCTGATCACTCAAAAATCTTTAATGAAAAAGTTTGATGTCTGCTCTGGGCCAGCTTGTAAACAGCTGTAAAACAACACCGTGATCCAGCCTTGAATCTCTGGATGTCCCCAGCCTTC
>NW_018128256.1:171098-180101 GCF_001952655.1 Monopterus albus | reverse complement strand
TTGCCACCTATGGAACAATCATGGACATAACAGACCAAACTCCACTCAGCCTGAGCCAACAGACCACAGGTCTGCACTCAAACTGCACCGTTTCCTCAACTCTTCTTTTTATTTTTCCTACAGTAGAACCAAACCTATTAGAATAAACTGAAGAAAAGAATATCAAGTTAGTGATGTAACAAAGAACACCTTAAAACTGCATACTGATTATTTCAGTGATTACTCCACCTCATGTTTTAATATTCAGTGTGTGTAACGGCTCTAAAATAAAAGCAGCAGGTTAAGCAACAGGGCTACACACAGTCAGGGTGCAAACTCTTTGAATGCTTGTGTACTCGTCAAGCTGCTGATGAAGCTGACATTTGCTGTTGCTCTGTGACAATTAAAGCACCACTGAACCACATCTACTGGGATTAATTTACTTTTGTTAAGAGCTTACAGCCACATCCAGTTAAGCGATGAACTGAGCGCCAGCCTGGCATCAGTCATGTCAGTGGAAAATAAGAATTCACCTTACACGTACGGTGTGTATTGTTTTAACATACTGTAGCTATGAGGAGTTTGTCCAGACAGAAATGTTCCTTCAAACCTGTGACAAAAGGTCTATCCAACTACAATACTGCCAGAATATCACTTTTCATACATACTGTCATTGGGTTTAATTGGATCTTTGCAAGTTAAGGACTGACTTTGTTTACCTGGGATTTTGCACAACTTGGAAATTGTCTCTCAGCCTCACATCTGCCCTCGGATGGTTTAGATTACTGAAATATTTTCTGCTACTAAATTATTACAGCTGCACTGGAAAGATCTCAGTGTGACTTTATGGCATGTGTGTAGTTATAAGGAATAACAAGAACAGAAAAGAAAACAAACCCAGTGATATATATATATTATATTACAAACACCTGAGTATTTGAAAGCATAAAAGTATTTTAAAGTGGATTCTTCCTTTAATCAGTATTTTAAGTTAGGGACTGTGTTGGTGATCAGTAGCTAAATCTTCAAACAACCTTATATAAGCTCCACAAGCAATCACAACATGACAGGCTGTTACTCCGCACTCGTGGTTGTACGTATATAATATATCAGTCTCCCTGTCCCACATTCACTATCTGTTTGAAGAAGAGACCATTTTCTCAACCTGCACTGATGCAACTGTCGACCATGTGACCAAATTATGGAAACATCAAACAGCCCGAAGGCATGCGGACTGCGTTTTGATATCCATTATCTGCTGTAGTCATCACAAGATATGAGTAAACGTGTCCAGGTCACTTATCCTGTACTATGTCCTGCACATTCAACATTGTTTATTTAAAAGGGAAAGTATATGGTTAAACATAAATGTTACCATTTGATGCACCATACCATATTACAGCTTTAAGATCATTTACATCTGTACTCCCTTTGCAAGTCAGAACACAATAACAAAATCCTTACTCACACAAACTACACAATACAGATACACATAATTCAAATCTTTCCAAAGTCAGTTCCCTAAAGAAATTAAAACAAAGTCACACAGTGTCAGACTGAGGCTCAAAACGCTTTGCCACACAATAAAAGGTTACCTACAAGTTTTTGTTAAATGAAAGCCACTCTTTTCACCTGAAAACAGTTTTCATTGTGCATGAGGCTGAAATTCACAGCTTTGCTCGTTACAACTCACACCAAAACTTATCACTGCTTAAGTCAAGTAAATGGGGGTCACAAAAGCAAAAAGGCTGGGTTCAACTGGGATTTAAGGCCCTAAAACAGTGGCTCCAAAACGACTGTTAGTCAATAATACACAATTAAATGTGCCAAATAATGGGCCATCATTCATATGTGTATGAGTGTATGAGTTAAATGACGTTTACCATTATTTGGCCCCAAAGATGGGGGTGTCAGGCCATGCTGTCATAAATCTTCAGAGCCCCACAGTAAGCAACACCATTTTACAGACTCAAACTACGCTTAACACAAAGTGGCCCTGCCCGTGTTCTCACCCAAGCAAAGAGCAGATATGTGGCTTGACACACAGCATCTGCTGTGCAGTTGCTCATGTCAAACAGTGGCTGGACCAGCTCAGCACCTCTGAGAGCTGGGTCTGCTCAGTTGTCCAACCACTGACACTGTTCTACCAAGACTGTCTAACAAAAAGGACTGTGAACAATTCCAGTGAGTGTGTAACTATATTATCACCAGTACAAGTTCTGTGTGGGTGTAGGAGTGAAGGCAAGTCTACGGGGTGTTTCATTAAGTCGCGAGTGAATTAGCAAATTTCAGCTTTCTGACAACAACTGGAACAAATACAAAGTCAAAATGACGGAGTATCACATGGGCTACTGATGCCCCTCAAGGTCAAACATCTTGCCAACAATTTTAAAATAACCACATATTTAAAGATGCATAAATGCTCTCCCTGTTTTCCTCCAGGACACATGTAATACTAATTTACTGTTAAGCATTTGAGCAACAAAGCCGCTATGTTAAGGTCTGTCTATTTTACACAAAGCTGTATTTGAGATATGCGTTTCTCTGAGGCTAGGATCCTTGAAAAGCTGCTCATCTCTTACTTTAACATGTTTAAACTCTAAATGACCTTCATGAATTTGTAAACACCCAGCCATGTGTAGTTTGCTTATATTTCTAGCTCACTGAACTGAGTAGCTCACAGTGAGATGAGCTATAATCATTTACTTTTTTGTGAACTTGAAACACAGAAAAGTCAACTTCAGCAACCACCCTCCAGCAGCGACTCAGAGCATATATGTCCCTTTTTTTGCCAGAGGGTGTGTTGTGAATTTTCAACCTTGTTACGGAAACACCTGTTGGTAAAGTGCACCTGATCTATAAACATTAATTCCTTCTCATATTAAGCAACCACTTCTCTTTGTACACACAGGTATGCTGGATTCAGTTTATTTAAGGTCGTGTAGCTCTGCTCCTGTGAAGCTTGCTGAAGTCACTTACTTCTTGTTGCTCATCTTTTCAGGTTGCGTGAGTTAAGTCTCTTGGCTGAATGTGCTGAGCACAGCAGATCACTGGTGCTGTTGTCTTACCTGACAAAGTAACATAAGAAAAGTCATTGCTGTGAACTCAACACACAATCACTCTTTTACAACCTAAGAGTTTGAATGAACAACATACAACAATAACACCAAAACAGAATTCTGTGGGATACAGCACAGGTAAGACTTATGCACCTGCTGTTGGTCCCAAAGTGAATGCCCAATGAGATTAAAGGAACAAAAAAGATCACAGCAATACTACAAGCATGTACAAAAAATACTACACTAACACTTGTGCAGCATTCTAAGGACTTAAGTGATCGATTTCATGCACTTTATAAAACAATATCTGACTTTATGATATGATGCAGATGCCTGGGCTCCAAAACTCTAATAGTCAACAAGCAGGAATTACAGAAAGCTCCATAAATGACGCTAACCGTATTGTATTTATTCTAAATGTACCAAAGAACCGACTGACCAAAACAAACACACGCCAGCTGCGCATTTACGCACAAGTCAGACCTTAACCGCTGGATAAATCAGCCAGTGTTTCACTTTAGACCACGTAGACAGTATGACTCGAAATGTATTCAAAGCAACATAAAGCACGATAAAAAAAAGGATGAAGTCCTTAAGGCGCCAGTTACACGTTGTAGAACAACTGACAAAGTGTTATGGCGACTTATACATTAGTCAACACCCCCCTTCACACACGCACACGAGGCCTTAATAGTTCACGTCGTTAAGTTGTATGAGGGCTTACCGCTGTATTCTTATCTTTGGCTCTGTGTTTGGCTCCTGTTGTCACCCCTGCGGTGGTATGAAGGTAAAGAAGTCTACTTCCACTGCTCGGGCAGGTTTGTGTGTGGCATTGTGAGGCGGCTGCGCTCGGCACGCGTCCGTCGCCTCCATTTGCTGGACCATCCTTCTATTAACGCCACTCCTCCGGTGGGAGGTCAGACTGCTCCGCTGCTGCATAGTGATCATCTCTCTATCATCTTTTTGTTGCGGCTGGAACAAGTCATTGTACATCTATGTCAGGGTCAAAGCTTAAACTGCGTCCATTCTTTGGATACTGAAAACATAAACAAAAGGAAGACATTTGATCACAAAATGTCACGATGAAAAGAAGCATACAAACACACAGGCATGTATTTTATATAAATAAATGCAACAAAAAACTGAAAAGCAAAACTGAGACATCTTTTGGCCACAAAGCTCCCAATGGCACTGGTAAAATAGTGTTTAATGAAATACCGTTGTTCATCATTATGTTTTATAATCCCAGATTTTACAGAAAAAGCATTCCTGTTCTGGCTTTATACGTTTGGGATACTTGTCAGGCGAATGTCTCTACATTATATCTGCAAGGTTTTCTATCCATAGCAAGTGCAAAGTCATTTTAAAATAGCAGGGATGGTGTCAACTCATTAGTCAACTAAGCTAACTCACAGTTTAACTCATGCTACACAGGCTAAGTTAACTCTACTGCAAAACAGGAAAATCTACTGGATGACCGTCTTCAACATGTGTTAGCACAGGCCTCCATGTAAAGACCAGGTGATGGAAAAAGGTAAAAGGAAAATATTAGACAAATTGTTATAATGTCAAAATATACTGTACATATGAATGACCACAGTTTTTTTTTTTTTGTTTTTTTTTTGCACTGAATTGCAGTTTGACAGTTTTTGTGATATTTTTTTACTTTACCACAATGGGAAAAGCTTTGTATTCATGATATCAGTCTCATTAATATATTACCCAATTTAGTGTTGTAAATGTTTAACTTCATTCGTCAGAAGAGGGCTTTTCAAATTTAGAGTGGACACGCTGCAAAAGAAGTGCAACCTGATGTGATGAATTAACAAGGACACCCTGTCTTTGCTAAGTAACACACAGACTGAACATGCTGTCATCACATGACATGAATTTTTTAACAGCTTTATGATGATTAACCTTTAACTTTAGGTTGGGTTTATGTTTCTCAGATTTAGTCTCTTGGATTATATACAACAACAGAAGAGTAACACTTAACGTGTGTGAAACTCAAAGTTAAACATTACATGCTGGGGATGTTAAATGTTTCAGGTTTCATCTAAGTCACACTCACCCTGATACTTTTTGGAAAGTCACGAGGTATTACCAGGACAAAACTGGGACAGAGATTTGTGCCGTCAAAACTAAGACATCATGTGGCTGAACTGTTTAGACAGAGACTGATTTGATATCTAGTTTATTTTTGCAAGTAGGATTTGAAGGTCTTGTATATCAGAAGCAGGCCTATGTTGTATACATTTAAAACAAATTTACATACTTATGTCTGAACTGAGATGAACATTTGAATTTCTATTAATTGTGTATGTTTTTCAACAAGTTACGTATCATTGTTTGGAACATTTTGATTATTGTTCTTTATTTTGAATAAAGATGGTCTGTGCTAAAGTTGATCCCAATTGGTCTGAGAAGAAAATTACCTTGTGGAAACTTGTGTTGCAGTTTGGGCCCATGATATGATACAGGATCTTGGTTACACTTTGACCTGAACAAGCCTTAGTCAAAGGTTTTTAAAAAATTGTCTTGTGCTTTTACCTTTGCTATTTAAAAATGTACAAGTTGTTCTCATACACTGTTCTCAAAACAATGTTTTATATTTTTATTCATAACACAAATTTAAGATGACATATCTGAGAGAAGGTATTATCCCACATAAATGAGTGTTTAACGCAAAACAGGTGCTCTTTATCCATTTACAACATGTTCGGCATGTCAGCATTTTCAGGTTTTCCACCATGCATGACAAGTTTTATCACTGGACAAACATCAGAAAAGTCAAAAGAGACAGGAAGACAGAGTAACATTAGCCATTTCACAGTTCTGCTTCTTTCTTTTAAATTCAGTTTTAAAACATAAAGCCTATTAAAGAATTGAATTTCTTCTTAAAGAGGGTTTTCAGAGCTGTGCTCAAGGGCTTGTTGGCATTTTATTTGAAATGTGTTCTACCATGTGTGAACACCTAATGCTGCTGTTCTGATCCCTGTTGTCTCTCCACAGGTTTTTTTAATTTCATGCCAGCTCATGTCTTTGATGTGAAATTGTTCCAAGAAATGTGGCTCCACCTCCCTCTTTTCTCTGAAACTCTTTAAAACACATGTTGACATTAAAAATGGGCAAAACATCACTTCCCACTGTTCAGGATAAGTAGTATAGATGATGGATGGATACAAGCACTGCTCAGAAGGCACCCAGAGAGGGTGAAGGAGGTTTGGGAGGACATACAAAGTATTAGAGAACATTTCATAAAGATGGAGACAAACTTTTGCACTAATATGATTTTTATTATTTTACTATAACTTTCTTTTTATACACTCCATGACCATTTTTGTTACTTCTGTTGATGAAGGAACATTTGCACTAGCTTAATGTACATTAACTATTATATTGATAAGAAAAAAATTCTTTGTTTTACTCCTTTTGCCATTTCCATTTGCAACTAACTGTAATAGGACTCAACAAAGAACACTGTAATACTCTTCTGTGAGGTTGAATTTACTGACCAGTATTATCTGGAATTTCATTTGTGCTTTATTATTGTCTTTTTGAACTATTGTGGTAATACAATGAATTGTGTTACTAATTATAGCAGTTGTTTACATCATTGATGTAAATGAAAGAAAATGTTGAAACTTATTGGCAGAGGCCTAATTAGGACAAAAATGAGCTTAGAACTGAATTAACTCCAAAAGGAAATAGCTGAACAGCAAATTTATAAGGATTTATAAGGCTGCATACTGATGCAATGCAACATTTCAACCAACATGGTCTTCATCAGGCAAATAATCTGCCCGATGAAGAGCACGATGGATTTCTCTTCTTACTGGTTGATTTGTCCTGCACCTGTACCCAATTTTTGTTGGGATGTGCACACATTTTTAAACCTTTTTTGCCATTTGAACAATCTAAACATTGCAAACATATTTTAAACATTTGAAAGCATTTGTGTATTATTTCATATTAGAAATACAAACTTGGCAGATGTCCATAGCTAAAGAAAGCACACATATTTTGCAGCCTCTGGTATTGTATGGATCATGTAATTAGGCTATTTGTGCAGGCCAGGTGAATGTTATTGCTGCAATCTATTAGTTAGAGCATATGAATGTAAATCATTTTCTTAAAATGTTATTTTCTTGTTGTCCAGCAGGTTGCGCTATTTCTGAGCGTATAAAGGGTCCTGTTAATGCAACAACAGTTCACCAGAGAGTCTTTAATAAAAGAGAGGCACAAGCGTTTTGGCGTATGTCGCAATGAATCATGGGAGAAAGCAGGCGCTCAACCCTAGATCTACCACTTGCGGTGCATCTTCCTTAATGTATATTATTTCTGGTCATGTGAACGGAAATTAGGAACAGATTTGACCAATATGTTAATGTGTAGCTGTTTCCGGGTTAGGGGGAGACTGTGAAGGGTAGGACGAAAGACGCAGTGATTACTGGACACATTTTGGAGTAAATTAATTGCCATTTCGCATGTTTTGGTAACGACGGTGGCCGCAGTATAATAACTGCACCTAGCTAACCTGGCGAGTCGAGCGCTGAGTGACAGCTCACCCGCTGGTCACATGAGGTGAATTAGTCCGGAGCTAGGATGGCAGGGCGGGATGTGCCGTCGGGGGCTCTACCTGTACAATTATCTTCAGAGGTTTCAGAAAGTTCTGGGATGCAAAATTCCTCAGACGAAAAGGGACATGTTGTCAGTCCAGACGAAACTCTCTGTCCGACGTCGGTGATTTACTTTAAGGAGGCTTTAGACTCGTCAAACTTGAGGTTTGGGAAGGCTGGGTCGTTGCCACCCACTGTGCTTCGACAGTATGACTTCAAGATTGAAAGGATCGAGTCAAAGCGCAGAAGTAAGTGCTATAAAGTCCAGACAGTCACCCAACTAGGTAACATTATCCTTCTTAATAGCCCAGTTTACTACGGTTATCAACTGTACTTACAGCTGGCGTTTGTAGCTTATTTGTGTTGTAGGATTATGGCTCTTGTTACCATTGCTAACTCTGAGAGACGAGACAGTCCAAGTAACTTCAAAACAGTGCTGATTTATTCAAAGGATCACAGGTAAAATTAACATTACACGCTCAGGTATCTTGCACCTCCAAACTGCACGCAGGCAGATGTAAGATGAAAGACCCTGAACCCACCAGGCCTATACATTATATCACCTCAGTTGGGCTAGCCCCATACTACACAGACACATCAACCAGCTGTTGCCAGTTTTGCAGCTGGCCCTAGCAGTAGTCAAAACATGAAGCAAATCAATGTGTGAATGTGTGTGTCTGTTGGTTAAGTGGTGTGTAACTAAAAACATTCTCACGACCTCTAGTAACATGTAGTGATATTAAACATAAGAACATATTATGGCTAAGGCTACAGTTATACACGTCATAATAATAATATTAAACACCCTGTCTGCTGACAGTCATCAACTTTTCTCTCTAGTTATCCTTGACCAGATGCACCCTGTAGAAACTCATAAGCATGACTAAGCATTTAACAGTCTAACTAGACATCCTATCTCCACTAAACATTTCTGATACATAAAGTATCTATCCAATTTCTATCTGACTAAAAATACCTAACAGTGTGGTTAGCTAAGTTTTGGCAGAACATAACTCAAGGTAGCTAACATCAGGAAGGTAACAGATAAGGTCGGCTGTCTTGTTTAGGTCATTTTCAGCCTCGGATTTATGTGCTAAGTCAGCTAAACATCACTCAGTTTAAGGTTATCCTACAGGAATTTCCGCATTGTGGGATTAATAAAGTCTTATTTTATCTTATCTTACCCTAAATAATAGAGCTACCGTGTCAATCAGTTAACTTAGTTTAATAATGAAAGATATTTCCCAGTTACTCTTAACCAGTGAAACTCAGAGAGACGAGGCGGTCCAAGTGGATACAAAAAACCGTGCTGGTTTATTCAAAGGATCACAGGTAAAATTAACATC
>NW_018128256.1:144646-170963 GCF_001952655.1 Monopterus albus | reverse complement strand
GATTAAGATTACGGCTGAACATATCATACAGTAGCAACTTTCTATCTAGTTATCCTGGAACATAAACAACCTGGAGTAACTCGTGGAAATGAGTAAGCATTTAACAGCCTGAGCTAGACATCCTGTCTACACTAAAGACCTTTCTAAAACAACAAGTACCTAACCAATACCTATCTGACTAAAAAATACCTAACAATAACATCAACAAAGTATGTGGATTAAAAGCTTGGTCCATTTGCCTTATGAGCATTTCTCTGTGGTAGATTTCCTGTGTGTCACGTTCTTTTGACTGACTTGATTATTTGCTCTGGGGCACTCCTGTTTGTGATAGAGAGACCGCTTTGATTGGCTGTTGAGCTTAGTGAATCAGTGCACCAGAAGAGAAAGGTTAGGGAAAGCCTCTTCAATCTGTTGCTGTATTTCACCCATTTAGTGCGGGTTGTCCTTGTCTTTTTGCCTCCATAACACCCTTTCTTCTTTAACAACCAAAAGACCAGGGACAGAGAACTGCAGCATCATTTACAACTTCTTATCCCACATATTCTCAAATAGCAGCAGCTATAAACAGCAGCTGTTATGACCTAGAGGTGTTCTGTTTATAGCTCATGAACACTTTTTCCCTGTTAGGGGTCACCACACTGACGATTCGCATGTTGACATTTGGAACGCGTTTTACGTCGGATGCTCTTCCTGACACACCCCTGACTCGAACCCGGGCATCAGTGGCGAGAGTGCTGCACCATAACCACTAGTCTGTCAGGGAAGCTTTGTTTTGTTTATAGCCTATACTTCAGCATTTTAGCTCTTCTTTTCCTTTCTGAATGGCAAATTAAGATGGCACGAACTGCTGGTAGCTGAAGTTATTTCTCTCAAGCAGGCACATGTGCTAGTCGGCCATTGGCTGTAGTCTCTGCAGTGTGTTCAAGTGTCACTTTTTCAACTCGACCGGTCCAGATAAATCCTACGCTGAGGTCGGCCTTTGTCGCAGCTAGTTATTTCACTTCAGCTTGGTGTGTCTCTGCCCTTACACCTACAGTTTTCCCTTTGGTAAACTCATTTCACATTGGATTCATACGATCGTTGCACTGTTTTAAGAGGACATATGCACTGACTGTAGCCATAAAGTCATCACACACTTATGTATAAGTAGGTCAGTAATGAGGCTTTCCTGAAGAGCTGCAGCATTTAGTTGATTATTCAAATAGAAGATCAATAGAAAATTAATTTGCAACTATTTTGTTAATCAATTAATAATTTCTGTCATGTTTTGAGCAAAATGCCTGAACTCTCAGGTGGAGGCATCACCAGTATGGATGTTTGCTGCCTTCTCTGTTTTATCACTGTGTATTGTCCTCTGGAAGTCCTCTGCTAAATATCATTTCCTCATCAATATCAAGTCTGGCTTTTCATTTTGTCAACATGCACTAGGCCTCTAGAAACTCTGTCGAAGTGTGGGTGCTTGTCTGTCTTTTCTGGTGTTATAAGAATTGCACCGCTTGGTTTTCTTAAGTGGACATTAAAATAATACAATAGCCATGTGCACCCAGGACCTCTGGCCTTATTACTAGCTTTGCTGTGCTGCTGCAGCCAGCTCAGTGATTGCACTGCCAAATAACCCTGTTGATGTGTCCTCTGCTGCATCATTAGCATTGGCTGGGTACTCTAGGGACCCCCCCCAACCCCCCTTCTTTTTTTACGCATGCACCATCTGCTCACGTGATAGTGTGTTGCTGTACCCAGCACTACTGTCGGCCATCTTGGTTGACACCCACCCAGTGCATACACTGCGGTGCGCAGCCAGTCCAATCAGAGTGAATGGAGGAGGGCTGTGATTTTCAGGACGGTGTGCTCTTAAATTTTAAATTCCTATTCTGCTCAAAAGGGATAATAAGAGGCTGAAGAGGAGGTGGAGGAGAGGAGGGCAGGCAGCCTTTCTCAAGACAGCAGCGTATTTCACTGAGCTGTAACAAGGAGGAGAAGAGGATGCAGGCTTAAAGAGGAGGAGGAGGGAAAGCAGCACCCGTTCTAACACCTGCTGAAAGCTGCTTGGCCTTTTCTCCCTTTTGTTTTGATACTCTTTTCATTCTCTCTGATCTCTTCTCTCTGACCTCTTATTTTTTGGGTGGCGTTCACTGGTTTGTGGAACAAAAGCCACTACGCCTTTTTCCCTCGGTGGTGTTGGTTTTGCCTCGTATCTGCTGAGTCATCATGTCTGATCTGACGCCTCAGAGCGAAACCCCGACTCCCACCACCGACAAGATCACCCAGGCCGCCCGCGAGACCATTTATCTCTGTAACTTTCGTGTATCTGTCGATGGTGAGTGGCTGTGCCTTCGCGAGCTCAACGACATCTCCCTCACCCCAGACCCGGAGCCGGCCCATGAAGGTAACGTGACAGATTAGCTCAGCATCCCAGGAGATTTGTGTGAGCTCTGTTAGGGCGTGGTGTCTCACAAGGTCCCCAGATGCTACACGATTCAACTGGTGAACCGTGGTCATGTGTCCAGATGGGGCTGTGTCATGATGGATTTTTAGGAGAGATGGTGTGATGTTCCTGAGAGCTACACAGCAGGATGACGCTGTTTGTAAATAATCCTGGGCTGGCAACGAAACAACCAGGAAGTACAGGTTGTTTTGTCATGAGAATGTAGTTACCGTAAATCAGATCTGGGCATTGAGCACATACTTTGCTTTATCAAATGTGCAAATCAGCGGTGTTCACTTTATTTCTATTATTGCTTTGGATTTGATGGGGTGCACAGTATTTGTTGACCAACAAGACCCCCCCTCCTCTGTTACCCTGCCTTCTGTCAGTGCAAAGCAGGCAGGTGGCAAATTCAACACTGCAGCCCTTCGTCTCTGAAGAAGGTTAATGGTCAAATGTAATGACATTGACCATTAACAGAAACATTTGTAAGACAAAAATGTCTCTTATGTTCTGAGTTAATGATGAGGTTATCATCAGGAATGCTCGGTATTCAGTTTTCACTTCTGATTTCTTTTTATTGCAGCATTACCACATGTCCAGCTTTCACAGGTGCACAACTTTAAGGTTAAATGTTAAGCTTTTTACTCAAATCAAAGTAATATGTGGCATTAATTTTGTAATTCACTTTTCAGATACGTTGTTTCCTTCTTTTTGTGTGTAGCAGAGGAATTCTTGAATGCTTCCTTGTTATAAGTGAACTGTCTACTATTGAAGAGGAAAATCTCATCTTCAGTCATTAGAGTTTTTAGAAATGTAGAAAGTATGTTAAGTTTCTTTTAGTCAGGCAGGCTAGTTGTTGGCATTACAGCAAATTAATGAAATAAATAAACCAACATTGACATTATATCTTGGCTATGTACATTTGGAAAATAATTTTTAGCATGTATTCTATTTATCATCACCATTGCACATGTAATTTATATTAGGTGCCATTAGACTTGTCTCGTACATGATTCAACTAACCAGTTGTCCACTTTATCACAGTATTTAATTGCTTGGGTGAGTAAATGGTGGTGCTGCTAAAGCTCTCTTATTGAAATCTGAGTATTTAAAACAATAGCCCTGATGCAGATTTACACAGTTTTAGCAATAACATAACACACGTGTGTGTTAATAACCTTCTGCTTGTCATTTTGTGTTGGAAGTCAGATCTTCATGTTCTGTACTGAAGTCCATGTAAATGCAAACTAGAGCCCAAATGTATACATGTGTTAATAATGTAAATGACATAGGACAGCACAACCCTGCTTTGCTCCACTAAAAGCCTCTCAGGGTCTGTTAACTGCTGGCATAAATAATGGATTAGGAATACACACATGGATGGGTCATACAGGCATTGAACATAGAGGATCTTTATTAAGTTTAGCAATGTTTCCTTGTTCAGCCGTGTTGTCTTTTAAATCTATTTCTTGTTTTAGTTCTGCATTAAAAGCATAAAGTCAGTTTTGTACTTGTAGATTTAACATAACCTTTCTCCCTTACTGTTTTACTAAAGGCCTTGTGCTTCATCTTACATTTCCCTGTTAAAACCTTATACTTCCTGGAAAAAAGTGGATTGTGTAGTGTTGAACAAAATGCAGAACTTGCTAGAATTATGTTAAGTTTAGCCCTTGAGTCACTCCAGCTGTTAGACCTCTATCGATGTCATTACTATGAGAAGGATCTTTTCTCTGTTTTTTGTCTTTTTAGATCCCAAAGATCCCGTTGCAATCGAAAGGCTCAACTTGATGAACATGGCGAAGCTGAGCATCAAGGGCCTGATCGAGTCTGCTCTCAATCTTGGACGCACACTTGACTCTGACTATGCACCTCTCCAGCAGTTCTTTGTTGTGATGGAGCACTGTCTGAAACATGGGTTAAAGAGTATGTATAGTGCACATTGCACCTTCATACGTGCACACCATGCATACAGTTCAATCTCAGTGTACATGTAACATCCACAGTTGGTGCAACTATGAGGAATATTTGTTACCCGGCCACTCACAGTCAATTTAGACCAACCAGATGCACATCGAAGAGATAAAAATGACAATTAGATGTTAAATGTTCTGTTTCTGCTGAAGCCAGTGGGTTTGTTTTTGTCTGTTTCATATCCAGTATGATGACTCAGTCACACAGAGTCCTCAAAATAAAATGATAAATACTGTAAATACTGTCTCTCAACTGTCAGCTAAGAAAACCTTCCTGGGTCAGAACAAGTCCTTCTGGGGGGCGTTGGAACTGGTAGAGAAGCTGACGCCTGAGGCAGGAGAGATCACTGCCAGTGTCAAGGACCTGCCTGGCCTCAAGTAAGTCTGTCGTACCTGTTCTTTAGAGAGGGCAGGCAGTCATGGCTTAAGATCAGTCTACTTTAAAAGCTATGGGATTAACTTGTCCTGTTGGTTGGAGAGCTTTGGGAAGCTGCTGTTGCTTAGTAAATATTGTAAGAAGTCATTTTGTACGTATTGTGTTGATTATAGGACTCCTCTGGGAAGAGGGCGGGCCTGGTTACGACTGGCCTTGATGCAGAAGAAACTCTCTGACTACATGAAGACCATCATCAACAGAAAGGACCTGCTCAGGTGGGTTTGTATCCCCCAGTGGTTTTAGCACAAGACCCATGCTTATAAATACCATACCAAAATCCTGGTCTCCTCTCTGTAGTGAATTCTATGAGCCGAATGCACTCATGATGGAGGAGGAGGGAGCTGTGATCGCTGGGCTGCTCGTTGGACTAAACGTCATCGATGCCAATCTCTGTATGAAAGGAGAGGACTTGGACTCTCAGGTTGTTGTGCTTTCACTTCCACCATTTAGAGCAGCAGTGACACAAGAAAGACCGAAGTCCTGTGGGCCTAAAGTTTGAGTAGTGGTTGGAGGAGAGAGAAAGAGTCATGCATTTGGAATATAACGTAATGTGGCGGTGGTCATTTTTGTGTCTAGTAACTGAAAATAAGTAAAGATGTCAGCAGCAGTAGTTGAAAGGGTGTACAGGAGTTTCAACACTTTCATCAGTTATTTTGACATTCAAGTGTTTTTGGAGTGATAAACCAAAGTAAACGAGGGGCATTTATGTAAGCATTAAAATCAGGCTGTCCTGTTACGTTAGTCTTTTTCTACAATCAAATTCTTGTTGTTTCTGTCCCCGTCATTGCCCCTGTAGAAATTCCATAGACAGTGAACAGCCTGTCTTAGACTACTGAGGAATTGCTGCTTCATGCTCTGTTAGCTGTTACACTGGAAATGAGCCCAGAACGACTGGGAGGACTGGCAGGTTGCCAGTGTGTCATCAGCTTTTGAGCAAGTGTTACTGCATGTTCAGTGAAGTGAAGCCTCTCCAGTAACAAGCCTCTTGTTAATCTGAGGTTACAGTTACTACTAAAATATTTATGTCTAAACCAGGGTAAAACTTCTTAGTATTTAAAGCAGACATGGGACATTACACCACCCTGCACATCCTAAACTGTCTCACGCATAAGAAAGGGTCTTTTGTGAACAGCAAAGTTTCGCTCTTTGAGCTACAGCGTGGTGTCTGTCATTGACTTCCTCTTTCTTATTGAATATTTCCTGCAGGTCGGGGTGATAGATTTTTCGATGTACCTCAAAGACGGCGGGCACAGTAGTAAAAGTGCAGAAGGGTGAGTGCTGCTTCCTCTTTAACCAAAGTCATTTGCATTTCAGTCTATTTTAGTCTTTGAAAGTCTCAACAGTAGTTAGTCCCATCAATAGTGTGGGCCAAGAGGAGGGTTTGGTATGGCCATTGTATTTTATTGTTATGCTTATAGTCATTGCTTTCTAAGGTGTTACATCAGCTTTTAGTTCTGTCTTAGTAGGTGATGTGGTTTAATTTATAGACTGGCCATCAAGTTAATGTTTGTCCTGTGTGATTTGGCCATATATTATTGTTTGGATGTTAAGTAGAAGACATGGTAGAGTAATGTTTACTGCAAGGCTAAATTTATCAGTTTTTTGTTTGCTTTGCTGAGTTTTGTGGAGCACAGATGAATAAAAAAAATAAAAATATTTATGAAGCGGAAACAGTAGTTACATTGGTACACACTGACGAAGGCCTGTTGCAGAATCTAAGGTGGTGTCTTATTCTGTTCAAGTCCAAAACCATCAGATGTTTTGGCATTTTTGCTTGAAAAATTACTTGAATGCTTAATAAATTATTAAAAGTGGCTGCTGATTTATTTTTTTGTGGATTGACTAACTGTTGCAGCTCTACTGGAATGAGACAGGCTGTGTTCAGTTAAAATGTTAAATATGGAAAAGTGTTTGAAATCTGATCCGGTGCTCTTCGGCTGCAGCAGCACCATCTGCAGCTTCCATCTGTTGGGGGCTTACTTTCAGTGTAAATCTAACAGCCAGGTTTTAATGGGGCTATGTACCCTAGTGCAGCAAGATGCTGAGCAAAAAAAATTGAATAAATTTTAATGTTTAATGATTCTGATATTTCTTAAATAATTTCCTCATCATGAAAATATCTTCAGACGGCTGCAGCCAAGTGTAAACAACTAGTGTGGCTAAAAGCTAACAGTTTTTTTTTTTTAATGCTACGATGTGTCTTCGTCCTTCTGTCTGTTGTTTCATTCATCTTTCTCTTCTGCTCCTGCAGCGACGGGCAGATCACAGCAATACTCGATCAGAAGAATTACGTGGAGGAGCTGAACAGACATTTAAGGTTTGTCAGTGCGACCGACTCGCCTCACTCTTCACCTTGCTCAGCAGCTCGTTGAGCCTGATGACTGAAGCAGTTTCCTTTTTTCCGGCTGTTTATAGCGCATCAGTAAATAACCTCCAGGCCAAGGTGGATGCTCTGGAGAAGTCCAACACAAAGCTAACAGAAGAGGTGAGTCGTTCTCTCACACTGGTAGCTCCTCTACTTCTGCACAGCTGCGGGTGTTCACACAAATGTTCTGCTGACTTTGCTCCACAGCTTGCAGTGGCAAATAACAGGATTATCACTTTACAAGAAGATGTGGAGAGAGTAAAGGAGGAGAGCTCATACCAGCTGGAGTCCAGGAAGGTGAGCACATCATCACTCTCATTATTTCACTTGTTTCTTATAATTAAGTTATTATATTATCTCCTTTACACAAAAAATACTGAATTGTTCAGTATGTTGACGCCCACTGGGGATTCAGAAACATTTGTGCAGTAGTGTGACAGATGATAATTGTAATTCCTTGTTGAACCAGTGTTTTTAGATCAGTGTTAGCCAGCCATTTATTCATTTGCCTTTCTGTCATCAGATATTAACTATTGGCTCCCATCAGATGTATAAATAAAGATATTTCCAGCTCAGTGAAACTTTAGGAAACCATAACTGTGCAGAAAGCTTTTGCAAGTTGTTATTTGTTACCGAATGACAAGCCAGCTTCATGTTGTTATGATGTTCCTTCATTTATGCAGACAGTTGAACAATCTGCCAAGTGCTGCTGAATATACTGGATGTTTTAATTGAAACTGAAGCATTTGTAGTTGGCCATAAAGAAAAACATTCCCACTGCTGACAAGAAACAACAGGCATCTTCTCCCCGATACCACATGCAACTGGTCATTCAGTCCTAAAATGCATCTTGCTTTTTGTTGTGTTGTTACTGTTTTCTTCAGGCCTTAAGAAGCGACTCGGCGGCAGACGGACAGGCACTGGGTGAAACACGCAAGCAGCTCAAAGAGGAAACTCAGCTTCGATTGGTGTGTTTTAGGCTCTTAATGGTTACACCGAATTGTGTAACAGTTTAAATCTTTGTAATATCACGGAAACTGTCACAGATGTGTCACGGTTTTGCTGAAGTCTCTGGAAAAACCATGATACAGAGTTTATTTTTGCCACTAAGTGAAAATATACTATATTTAGGCTTTTATACAGTGAGTACATAACCAAGGTCTGCGTTGTTGTTAATGCGAAACACATCTGAATGTCTTCTGAATGAGAAGTACGTACCTGAAGTTAAAGCTGATGTCCGTGCAGGATGTGGAGAAGGAGCTGGAGGTGCAGATTGGGATGAAGCAGGAGATGGAGATGTCCATGAAGATGCTGGAGAAAGACATCTGTGAGAAGCAGGATGCTCTGGTGGAGCTCCGACAGCAGCTGGAAGACCTCCGTGCCATCAACCAGCAGCTTATTTACAAGTCACAGGTGAGACACCGCACCTGTGCAGGAATGATGGTTTGTCCGTGTTACATTGTCACCCCTGTAAGATTCAAATATCATCTGCTCTTTTTTTTTTTGCATTTTACATTGTGTTGTGCTGTTGAGACACTGTGGATTATAGTTAAGAGAAGAGATGATGAACACATGACACCAATCAGTAATAATTCTGTGGCGATGGAAGAGTTTAGCACTTATGGGGGCAGGGTGTTCTGTGGTCAGTGTCATTTTAAGGGTCTTCTCTGAAAGAACCAAGATTTCGCAGTCAGAGTTTTGAAGTGACACCCCTCTCTGGTAGCCTTTCTGCTGTGTGAGGGTTTAACCACTTGAAATGTAACTTTTTCAAAAAATAAATGTTGATTTATTTTTCATACATGATGACTTTTCCTCAGAATGTTACAGCTTTATCAGATAAGATTTTTGTCAAAAACCTGTTTGCATACCCAGAGTGTTTTGTCAAAAGCTAACCGTTTCATGACAATGTGAAAGTTTACAGCTGCCGATTCATAGGCCGCTTTTGTTGAGCTCCGTCCTTTGGCAGACCTTAGTTACAGCATTTCATTCAGTTAACATACAGAGACGCTTAGTAACTGTCACAGTCTCGTTATTGTAGCTAAACCTGAAATCAGACTGATCCAAATAAACATCACTGAAACAAGAAATGACACTAAATGGCTCATCTTCTTCAGAGCACAGATGCCAGTTCTAAACAAAAGAATGAAGTCATCGCTCGCCTGGAGGAGAAAATAAACCAGATGTCAGGGACTGTAAAACAGCTGGAGACCAGGTGAGAATGACCTCCTGCAGCCGTAATTGGTATTTTGAATATTTCTAGGAGATGTGTTTGTAATGGTGTCACCAAATCTTACTGTCCTGTTTATCATTTTTCTCCTCCACTTTCATTATCATTGTTTTTTTTCCCATCATTTATTTTCCCTGTTTGTTTTTTTTAACACTGCATCAGTGAGAAACATTTGATGAAGCAGGCCAGAAACCTGAACTCAGCAGCAGGGAAGCTGCTCCAGCTGCAGCAGTAGCTCCCCACTTTCATACATCTGAATACAAACATACAACCTAATATAGAAATAACCAAACTAGGATGTTCTCTTTTCTGTACCATGCTCCTTTGTTGTTGAAAAATAAAAACCATCTTCCCACAACCTCCTGCAGTGGCTCTCCAGCATTAGCTTTGAATAGCGTGGACTGAACTGATCCTTTAGCGTCCTTGTGTTCTCTAACAGATGTGTTCACTTTGATTTGGGAGGCAGTTTTTACAAACAGCCCATTAATGCTTTGTTGCGAGACGAGTAGCTGGTCTGAAGGTCCGCTGTGGACAGATGATTTATGTGCCAACAGAAAGATCCTGGATATTTGGCAGTTGGTGGTCTTGATGTAATGTTATTCCAAAAATTCACCCACTACCAGAAACTGTGCTTTTAAACCAACAGGGACTGACAGAAGGAGGAAAAATAGAACAGTGAAGCTGAATTGATGTTTTGGGGTCTGATATCCAGGGAGTTTGTCATTTTGGTGATTCAGGTGTCAGGGCAGGGAGGAGAAAAGGGCAAAATCAGTTTATTAATTTTGAATTGTATGTGACCATAACATTGGTGTAAACTGTCGTAACCATTAGGCTAATAAAACAATAAACAAGCAGCCTGCTTCATCTTCTTTGGCTAAAGTTTCACTGTCGTCCTCATTGCGTTTGATCTGTTTTTTGTTTTTTTATTTTGAGTTTTACTTGGCATTTCCTTCCAACCGTGTTTCTTTTCATCAAGTTTTCATTGTGCCATAAGTTTATGTTAACCCACTCACCTCAAACCAGATGCAAACAGGCTGGGAGAGAGAGGGATCTGGCCCTAGAGACTAACCGGCTCTTCAAACAGGACTTTGGAGACAAAATCGAGAGTCTGCAACAGGAGGTGGGGCAGCTGAGGAGGCACAGGTGAAGTCTGAGGGGATGGGAAGCTAAGCATGGGCAAAACTTAGAATGTACTTTTTGTTTTTAGACTGATGATATTCCTTAGTTTTCTTATTGTCAACACATCCCATAAAATGACTCAAACCTACTAATATATCTAAAGCCTGATGTAAAGTAGCTGCACCGCGCAACATGTTCCTTTATCACAGTGAACACACAATGTCATTTGTTTTGACTTGGTCTCACTTAGACTGTCCTGCTAACCCCAAATACTCACTAGAGCAGCAAATGGGTAGTACCGCGCAGCTAAATATAGTCCCTAATGAATGCACTATTTGCTCTTGTTTGGGTAAGGTTTACTAAAAACTACAGTGCCCTGCTGTTTTAGTAAATTACTGAGCCTTGTAGTAAATGAAACTGTATACTTGTGATCTGTTTTTAAAGTAGGCTCATAACTGAGGCAGTGGGAAATTCAGAAAGAACTGAACGAGAGTAAAATATTATTGACTTTGGTCCTTTCATGGGATTTGTTGACCTTCAACTGTGTCCTTTAAACAGTCCTGTGTTTTTGTTGAAAATGTGTAAATCTGCTTTGCCTTTTGGTTTATCTTGTTATTTCAGGTCTTATCTTGAGCAGGAGCTGAGAAAAGAGCGAGAACGGAGGAACAAGCATCAATTTACTGCTGCATCCAGACAAACCAGTGGTCCTCAGAAGGAGTGGCAACACCTGGAGAACCAACCAAAAGTAAGACTGTGCTTATGCAGTCCAAACTTACAAGTAGAGCCGTCTACTTTGTCCTGAAGTGTGTTTTTACAACAGCATCTCCCAGAATCTCCATCAGTCAAAAGTGAGAGCGAGCAGCTGCAGAGTGGACAGGAGGATAAAAGCAGTCTGAGCTCCAACGCGTAAGTACTGAGATTGGATTCTACAGCTTTAAAAAGCATGCATATTATGGGAAAACATTCTCTCATTTTTATTAATTAACCCCTCCATCTCTCCCCTTTAAGATCCTTGTCACAATCTGAGGACGAACAGGTGAGGACCAGATGACATGTTTACTTCTACCTTGATATCATCCTGTCTAAGATCGATTCTACTCCAGATTAAATTCTGGAGTTAAATTCACTTGAATCCAAGTGTTAAAATGTTTTCATCAAGGTTGTGGCTGAGCAATTACAAAGTGAAGTAGCAGCTGAAGTATCACATGCTAATGTCCAGTTATAGATGACAGAGTTGATGCTATGTTATTGTGTGATTCTCTGCAGCACAAGCCATGTGTGGAGACCAGTCAGCCTTCCCTCTGTACGATGTGTGAACAGGACGACTCTCTCATGAAGACAAAGGTACAAGGACAGACACTGATTCTGGAGCATTCTGAATGATCTTCTGGTCTCTTGGCAAATAAAATGTTCATTGATGGCTTTGTAGGAATTTGATCAAAAGCAAACTTAAGGTGTGGTTTGAACATCTCTTCATGTAAACCTTGGGTATGACCCTATATGTAACACAACATAAATGGACTTTCACATAGGCTTAAGACAAACTGAACAGTAATGTGATTTCAGATGGTTTTGGAAGATGAGATTATTTCAAGTTCAATTAATATATAAAATACTGAATCAAACTTCTCAGAAATGTCAGTATGACTTGCATCATTCATTTGGGTTTAGCTGTGAATGGGGCTGCTGCATTACTTTACATCTTAGGTGTAAAATAAAAAAAGGCCAAATCAAATGCTGGTGTCTTACATTGGGTGACATGTTTCTGCATTATGATGAACATTCACTTTGAGCCAATCCCATTTTCAGTAGGAACCAGTGGGTATGAGGTTGAGTGCCACAGAAAGCAAAGAGATCGCTACAAATGATGTCACGTCTTATTGTAACCCTGATTTCTGTCTCCAGAAACAGTGTAAGAACTGCAGTGGGGTGTTCTGTGATAGCTGTGTGTCCAACGAGCTGCCATTACCTTCCTCCATTCTCCCAGAGACTGTGTGTAGCGCCTGCTACTCTCAATTGCTCCAGCAATACGCTTCAACACCACCATGAGCAGACGCCAGAAACATGGATTAGTGGCCCTGCAAAAATGCACTTTGACCTCATGACTTGAAAAGTCATAAATCTGATGGAGTCCTGTAAGTCAGCAACTCTGACATAATTTTTATTTAGTTTAAGACAGAAACATGCTTATGGGTGTCAGAGTTACACAGTTGTGCATGTGCAGACACTTTTCTAGTCATAAACCTTCTCTTGGTTGAAGGTTTATGTTGAGCTGCTGTGGTCTTGTTTTCTAACTGGAACCTGCACTTAGCTGAAAATGGCACCTGATTGGACATTGACCTAAAAGACAGGAATCCTCTCATTCATTTGACCTCTCACAATGTCCATTAAGTGGATTGTTGATCAAAAGTTAACTGACAATATTTTAATCTGTTTTAAAAGTAAAAACAGGATTTTGTTGTTGTTGTGACTCAGCAGTTTAAACCCCAACTCCTCTCCTCCTTGACAACACAGTGATGCATCATATACAGGTCAGTATATGATGTATGTGGTGTTCCATAAAACCTTTAATCATTTTACTCATGATTTTTCACATCTATGCTCAGTGACATTAGAATTCAGGAGAACTGACAAAATGAAATACCGCACTTTTGAACAAATACAATATTTTAGGAAATATGTGTAAAATTTTTTACAGAATATAAGGTTGTTAGAAATGTTTATTTCACTCATAGGTTGTCAAACTGTAAAGCAGAAAGACACTTAAGTTTTATTACAATGTTATGACAACCAAATAGTGAATCTCTTATCTAATTGATAATTGGACAAATCTGTTTTCACATGATAAAGCTGTAGACTTGTCAAAGGGATGGTTAAACAGTTGAAAAAGGATTTATTTGCTTTATGTTGCGAGTTAGGTGAAGAGATCAGTACCACTCTGTCTATAAGATAAACATGAAGCTATAGCCAAGTGACCGTTAGCTTAGCTTAGCATAAAGGCAGGAAACAGGAGGAAACAGCTGGCAAGACTTAGTCCAAAGGTAACAACTCACCTCTCAGTACCACCCAAAACATTTCATGCTTGCACTTTGGGGATAAAAGAATAGGTGGATGCTGTTTCTGTGAACAGAGCCATGCTAGTTCCCCTGCTTTCAGTCTTTATACTAAGGTCTAGCTTCATTTTTACCTTGCAGACAGGAGAGTGGCATCTGGCTCTGCAAACAAACATATTTCCTAAGATGTAAGACTGTTCCTTTAAGTTAGAGCTGTTTATTGTTGGTATACTGTTTCTTTACTGTTGCTGTTGTGTTCTGTACAGACATAAAATCATCTCGTGTTGTCTTAAACTGTGCAGCAGGTGAATTATAAAAATCAGTGTTCAGATATTATGTTCTAGTCTTCTCTCTGTCTTAATGTATTACAGCACTTTTAAATGCATGGCTCGTCCCTGATGGGTTCCAAATGAGCATATCAGTGTGTGCTTATAGCAGCTATTATGTTTTGTTGATTTATATGAAGAAGAATTAGCAGCTGAGTAAAACCAGATCATTTAGTCTTTCTTGTGTAAGCTAATTAATATGAGATGGAAAGGCTTCTTAGAGCAACAATAAACCTTTATTACATTTTACTGGTGCTGGATTATTTGAACCTGTTTTTCACCTTTGTACTTATTAAACCTTGATTTCAGATAATACTTTGGTCCTCTTTTATAAACAAAACCATAAGCTCTTCTCATAAAGTTTCTTAGAGGATGTTTGTCTTGCAGCTATACTTTTAAATTGTTTTGTGTACAGAAATGAGGAGGAAGTGGAAAAAAACTCTTTGGTAGAAGTGGCTAGTTGTGCTTAAAATTGGTATTTTGGTTCACCCACACAACTTCATGAAAAATATCCACCAGCAGTTTTGTTTACTGTTCAAAGAAACCTTTTCTTTTTCCTGT
Source organism: Monopterus albus (assembly GCF_001952655.1). Taxonomy (NCBI): domain Eukaryota; kingdom Metazoa; phylum Chordata; class Actinopteri; order Synbranchiformes; family Synbranchidae; genus Monopterus; species Monopterus albus. Next base: position 156,478 of record NW_018128256.1, on the reverse strand, counting down.
CACGGCTAGTTGTTGTTGTTGTTGTTGTATAGTATAACTGAGTTCTGGTTCACCCGATTCTGCACATCGAGTGAGGAAATCAAGATATTACAGAGAATTCAAAAGTTTAATAACTAAAGTTTCATAAACCTTTTTGTGGATGTTATTTCAAAAATTAATTTACCAGCATGGTGCCAAAGTCACATTGTTTGTCAAATCTGAAATAAGTTCAAATTATCTTTGATTTTGTTAATTACTTTCACTTAAAGTTATAATGTAACAGCACCAATATCAGGTTTCCGATTTAGAGTCAAAAGTCACCAGAGTTTTACGTGATTTATTTAAATTCTGTCTCATTTTCACTCTGAGCAGCTACTGTACATTTAAGATGTTAATTCTTTCATTCTGTAAAAAGTCAGTCTTGTAGAGTAAATCTCATCTGAATATGACATAGAAAGGAGATGTCACAGGGAAGAACTGCCCTTCAGTTTTTAAATGCTCTTCCTGTACTTAGGCCAGCTTTTGAGTTTGCGATTTCAGTTTGTGGCTGGACATTTTTTGTTACTCCCTTGAAGGTTTGAGTAAAGAATGCATTATAAATAGTTTTGACTTCCGTCTGGTGCTTTTGCATTTGGGTCCAAAATTTGAATTCTCACACCCTCAGATTAGGGTGACAAACACTTACACTCAAACCCTACAGGCAGTTTAGGGTCACCAAACAACTGAACCTGCAGTTTGAACATTAGAGGGAGCTCTGTCATCAGTAAAGACAGTCATATACACTTTTTTTCTAAAGGAAAGGAGTTAATTCAGAATAAAAAAACATTCAGAATAAAAAAAAAAAACATTCATCTCCCTTTGTCATTTTCTGTAACCCAGCTCTCAGACTACTCTCAAAATAGTGGGGTTGGAATCATTTATTCTACTTTTCAGTGGATATATGATGCTGATGATGGTGCTAATTTCAATGTGACCTCATCTGTTCTCTTTATTTTGTACTCGTATAAAGAAAATTAAATATTTTGGATTAATAATGTTTTAAACTAAAGAGAACTTTAAATATGCAGTAAAATTGTCTAATTGTAAAAGTCTATTGTCCAAACAGAAATATTTACCACTGGCGTGTCCTAATCTGCCATCTTATGTTAGAAGAGGAACTCTAATGAAAATGAATTAACAGTAAGGCCTTTGAATTTATGTTGTTTTTTTCACCTGGGCAACCATGAGTTGGTTTATCAGATTGCTTATTTTTTCTATGTCAAGTAATTAATACACAGAAAACCTGGGGCAAGATAGAACTATTCCATCATAGCAGAGCTATAAGGCTGCAACCAACAATTACTTTGTCAATAGGTCTGACATTTATCTTTTTTCATAATTAACTGTTTCAGAATCAAAATCAGAATCTCTTGTCATCAAACATACACATAGTGCACAGCAAGATGAAATTATGTTTCCTTCACTTGTATAAAAAAACCTATAAAATTAGACTATCAATATGTCCATGATAAAACAACAAAGTAAGAATAAATAGTTCAACCAAATGAGGGTAGATTATACAGTATACAACTCTTTTATTTCCCATTGCACATGTCCATAATATATTGTCATAGTCCAGTTTAATTTAGGGAATGTTCAAGTTAGATGGAGTTTAAAGGCCTAATGGCCTGTGGGGGGGAAGCTGTTTCACAGACGAGTTGTCCTGGCTTGGAACCTACTGTATCTTTTTTCCAGAGGGCAGCAGAGTGAACAAATTGTGGTGTTGGTGAGAAGAGTTTCTGGTTATACTTATGTCTCTGCTTAAGCAGCGTTTGTGATGAATGTTGGTGATTGATGAGAGGAGATAATGATTTTCTCTGCTGATTTTACCACCCTCTGCAGCACTTTCCAGTCTAGTGTATAAAATGTCTTAAAATACCCACCATTATCATATTCAAATAGGTTTTTTGTCCAGTCAGTGGCTCTGGTACTCCTTAGGAGATTGACCTGGCCTTGAAATTCAGTCAAAATGAAAAGTACTTTATAAAATGTAAAAACATTCGTTGCTGGGTCAACCTTAAATGCAAACAATAACAGTCGACCTTAAAAAATAAATTGAGGGGGCACGGTCAATGTTTGCGAGTGACGTTTCCGCTGCTGATTGGCTACATCTTTGGGTATCAGCTCGTGGAACTGCGTAGTTGACGTCAGTTCCCCCGTTCGCATAGGGCAAAAATAAACATGGCGACAGACTGGAGTGGATGGGGGTTCACGCTAACTTTATTTGTATTTTCTTATGTTTTTACTGGCAATCATGTGGAAGCGGTGGTTTCGGAGTCGAGAAGCGTGACGCGGATACTCGGCATGAGGCTTGAGAAGAGCGACAAGCCGGCTGAGACCACCGAAAGAGGAGTGATTCAGGTGACCGAGGGCAGCGACATCCTCTTCAGGTTCTACGGGCTCCACTTGTTCCCAAACAGCTCTGCGCTCATTAGGTTCAAGGAACTGTACTCTAGTGATAAAGAGGATGATGCTTTCGGTGCAATCATGGTGCCCTTCAATAGGACTTGTCCCGAATACACGAGGGATATAGAAGTGAAGGGAGCCATGGAGGTAAGCAACCAGAATACCGCCGGAGTGCTCAGCCTCAGGATTAAGCAGCTCCGCAAGAGCGAGGCGGTGAAGGTGTTCGGCTTGTGCGTCCGCGACACCCAGGATGAGGAGGAGGAGAAGTGGTACATGCTGGACGACAAAGACGGCAGGTTGCGGGTGGTGGAGGAGAAGAAGTCTCTGCTGCCCATTTGGCTACAAGTGATCATCATCTCCTTGTTGCTGGTGCTGTCCGGCATGTTCAGCGGGCTCAACCTGGGACTGATGGCGCTGGACCCGATGGAGCTCCGCATCGTGGAGAGCTGTGGCACGGACAAGGAGAAGAAGTACGCGCGGAAGATCGAGCCCATCCGCAGGAAGGGGAACTACCTGCTGTGCTCGCTTCTCCTCGGCAACGTTCTCGTCAACACCACCCTCACCATCCTCCTGGACGACCTCATCGGGTCCGGGATTGGCGCTATAGTAGCTTCCACTATCGGGATTGTTATTTTCGGCGAGATCGTCCCCCAGGCGCTGTGCTCTCGACACGGTCTGGCAGTCGGTGCAAACACAATCCTGCTAACCAAGTTTTTCATGCTCTTAACTTTTCCTCTGTCGTGGCCCATCAGTAAGCTCCTCGACTGCGTCCTCGGCCAGGAGATCGGCACTGTGTACAACCGGGAGAAGCTGGTGGAGATGCTGAAAGTCACCGAGCCATACAATGACCTGGTGAAAGAGGAGCTCAACATGATCCAAGGCGCGTTGGAGCTCAGGACCAAAACAGTAGAGGATATCATGACTCCGCTCAACGACTGTTTCATGATCCAAAGCGACACCGTGTTGGATTTTAACACCATGTCCGAGATCATGGAGAGCGGATACACGAGGATACCTGTGTACGAGGACGAGAGGTCCAACATCGTGGATATCCTGTTCGTCAAGGACTTGGCCTTCGTGGACCCGGACGACTGCACCACCCTGAAGACCATCACCAAGTTCTACAACCACCCGGTCCACTTTGTCTTCCACGACACCAAGCTGGACGCAATGCTTGAAGAGTTCAAGAAAGGTTTGTACAGCTTATACAACGTCATGCAAATTGGAGGCAATTAGTTGTTGCACAGGAAGTCAGGTGTCACAGTTAGTCCTCCAAGGTGTCTCTTAAGCTCTACTGAAAGTACAGAAAGTGCAGGGTGATGGAGATCTTAAGCAAGCAAGCAAAGTTTATTTATATAGCACCTTTCTAAACCTGCGTTACAAGGTTCTTTCCAGTAAAACATAAACAAATAATAATAATAATAAAAATACCTAAGACCAGATAAAACACATCTATACAGTAAAATAACAAGAAAAATACATGGTCAAAACAAATACATCAATCAATAAACTTGTCGAAGGCCCGTGAATACAAATGCGTTTTAAGAAGTGATTTAAAAACAGACAGATCTAATCTCCCGTGGCAGAGACCATGTACAGCCTTATACACAAACATCAACAGTTTAAAATCAATCCGAAAACGAACAGGAAGCCAATGTAGAGAGGCAAGGACTGGAGTGATATGCTCATGGCGCCGCGTATTAGTTAAAAGACGAGCTGCTGCATTCTGGACCAACTGTAGTCGGGACATTAAGGCTTGAGAAATGCCAGTATACAGTGCGTTATAATAATCTAGTTTAGTGCTAATAAAGGCATGAATTGCCTTTTCAAAATCACTAAAAGAAAGAAAGTGTTTAACCTTAGCCAAAAGTCTCAATTGAAAAAAACTGGCTTTAACTACAGACTTTATCTGTTCGTCCAGCTTAAGAGCACCATCAAATACTACCCCAAGATTTCTCACATGAGGCCTCAGGTAGGAGGCCAAAAAACTAGGAATATCAGAACCAGTGACACCAGAGTTACCAATTACAACACATTCTGTCTTACTTTCATTAATATGTAAGAAGTTATGTGATAACCATGCCTTAATGTCCCTCAGGCAATCCCTCAAGGTCTGAAATGAGTTGCTCTTATTGACATTCAATGGCAAATAAATTTGAATATCATCCGCATAACAATGAAAAGACAACCCATATTTCATAAAAATCGATCCAAGGGGAAGTAAATACAAAGAAAAGAGAACTGGCCCCAAGATGGATCCCTGAGGCACACCACAGTTCAAAGGAACAGCAGAAGAAGAGAACTCATCAATATGTACAGCAAAACTCCTATCAGACAAATATGATTCAAACCATTTAAGAACATTACCATGAAGTCCTACAGAGTGTTGCAGACGGGACAACAAAATAAGATGGTCTACTGTGTCAAAAGCAGCCGAAAGATCTAGGAGAATCAGAATAGCAGTATTACCTTCATCCACAGTAAACACAAGATTGTTAAATACTCGCAACAGCGCTGATTCGGTACTGTGGTGTGTCTTAAAACCAGACTGGAACTTTTCAAATATGCCATTATTCTCTAAAAAAGTCTGTAACTGTATAAAAATCGTTTTCTCTAAAATCTTAGACAAAAATGGTAGCTTAGAAACTGGTCTAAAGTTCGATAAAACAGTACTATCAAGATTGGGTTTTTTAAGAATTGGTTGAACCGCTGCATGTTTAAGTGCCATTGGGACAATCCCAGAAGCCAAAGAGCCATTAATAAGATTGACAATGTCCAAACCAATACTATGAAAAACCTCTTTAAACAGAGCTGCTGGCATAATGTCCAAAGGACAATAAGAGGGTTTCACAAGCTGAACTACTTTCATAAGCGCAGCTAATGAAATAGGCTCAAACTTAACTGCACCACAAAGTAGCTGTGTAGTAAATATGAATGAAGTTCACTGCGTGTTTGTGTTGTAGGGACTGTCAGAGGTTTTGATTGAATGCTGTGCTCCTGTTTGAGGCATGTTTTATGACCTGTGCTTCTCTTATGTGTGTTCTTTTTTGCAGCAAGACCTTTCCCATTATCAGGTGACCTAATCTAGCAGTGATTGTGCTGGATGTGGGCTATAGCTCCAATCATTAGTTGATTAATCAACTGATCCTTCAGTTGAAAATGAATTGGGGACTATATTGATCTAATAATCTGTTTTGTCATTTTATAAGCAATAAATATAAACACACTATGACCTGGATGACTGAGAATTTGCATGGACATGTTTTCAGACTTGTATTAATTAAACAAAATATAGTATAATCATAAGACTTTATTGATCCCTGGTGTGGCTGGAAACTCACAAGCTACTCAGCAGTATAGTTTAATACAGTATAACATTAACATTACTGTAACATTAAATATGATGTAAACAATAATATATCAGTAATTATAGTCCAATAATATGATGTACACTAATGTGAACTGTGCCGTTCTGCATAATGAGTACTTTTAGTACTTAAAGTATATTTTATGCTAAAACTTAAGTAACAATGCAGGGCTTTTACTTGTAACACAGTATTTTTGCACTGTGATATTGTTACTTTTACTTAAGCAAACAGAATACTTCTTTCATCATGGACTCCACCCTAGTGATCATTCAGGCTGTGTTTAGCTGAGGAGGTTATAGCTGAGACTGACCTTTGACCTTTTTGTGGAGTAGTCCAGGCAATAAAATACGGGGATCAGTGATGTATGGATTTATTCTACCTGCAACACAGCAGAGAAACTCTACCAGATGTTACCTGTTGCTAGCATACGTGGTATATAGGTGATTTATATATTTTTGTTGATGCTCTTATTCTGATAGTCCAGGTGAAGTTCATTGTCTTACATGGCAGTGGTTGCAGTGTGCATGCATTCCGTTAGGAGATCGTCAGTCCGCCAGGCTCCTTTGTGTTATTACCAACGACATGTTAGTTTTAAATTTCATGCTGGAGTTAGACTGCTATTAAGTGCAGGAGGGATGACACTGAATGGAATCGCGATGTTTTACAGTTTTCTGTATTCAGAATTGAATGGGAAAGCGTGTAGAAACGTCTGACTATAGTGGATATTACAGGCAGTGACTCTGCAGAGATGTGGGTTTGAGTCTTTCTCTGAAATCAGTTGTAACCACAGGCATGTGATTAGTGATATTAAAAGCAGTTCCCCATTTCAGTTTTTTCTTTGCTTCATGTCCACATACACACACACGTGCACACTCTCTCTCTGGAGGGTGCACACACACTGACGCCATCCCCCGTAGGGATGTATTTTTCCTTTCTCACTCATCTTGACTCAAGGTCACAGAAAGCAGACACACACACACACACACACACACACACTTGCTGTGTCTGTATCTCAGCACAGTGTGTTGATCTCCCCATCTCTGTAGCAGCATCAGTGTCCAACTGTACGATATATTAATGAAATTAAAATTTCACTCAACTTTGTTGGCAAATTCATTTTAAGCCACTGTGCTTTTTGTCTCACTACCAGTGAGTAATATTGAGGTGGGGGGTGTTTGACCAACAGAAGAACTTTCTCTTAATTCACAACACCACATCAGGTGCTGTCAACTAGCTGTTTAGTTTAGTTGCTATATTCAGGTGCATGGCGCTGTGTGACTTTTGGCCAAGACACAGCTCTGCGGTTCATTATAGTAGGCTCGGCTGGAGACCTGGGAGGGTTTGGTAACATTGCCTCCCCCAAACACACCAGTCCACAGACAGATAATTGAAACCTACGCTGGGTTGAAGCTTGGCAAAGAGATTTTGAGAATACACTTAGTTGAATCTGAGGCTTATTACAATGGACAAACCTCAGTGTCTCTCGGTGGTCAGATGTACACAAGGATTCATTATTTGAAAGTAATACTGAACAGCATATTCATATATGTTTGTTTTGCCTTTGGTAAAGTTAAATGATATAGTAAATGAACAGTGGTTTTCTGCTTCTGAGCCTGAGTAAGAGGTCAAGTAAAAGGATTTTTCAACAGCATCATGATTACTTTAATATTAGGTCATATTGAAGTGATCTCAGATGTCGAGTACTATTTTAGGAATAACAGAACCTTCGTGGGAATAAAACTCAAGGGTTGTTTTGGCATTTTGCGGAGCTTTGGCTAATGCGGCTGCTTGATGACTTACTAGTCTGGAATCTGGTGTTGACCAGCTTCAAAGCTAATATTTTACAAAGTATGCACAGAGAGCTACACTGGTAAACCACGAGGCAGGAAAGTGTAGCCGTAGGCTGAATATTGTGGAAAATGTCGTCTGATGTGACAAATGGCTCAAAATGCAACTAATGTGAACGCACTGATTGATGCAGTCCAGATGTAGTCAGTGATTTGGTTTATTGTCACCTCATCAGACATTAACTGTAAGTAGAGGTAATTCATTAATGGATTTAGTCTGTGTAAGAGGAGTGTTGAATATACTGTTAATATAGAAAACAATGGAGTAAAAGGGTGTAAATTAGTCATCAAGAATCTGATCCTATATGTACCCTATATGTTATTTATAGTTTACCTTATTGTGCCTGTTACAGGGTTTATGTGAGGGGGCTTTCACTTCAAGGAGATCTGACATTTAACAGTAAATGACAAATCCACAGCTACAACGAACAGTGAGTGATATTGGGTGGGCTGTCTTTGGTCCAGTGGTGCTTTATGTACTTAAAGCTGTGAAAAACAGTGAAAATACACTCCTACGTTTGAATCGCACTTCTTGTAAAGAGGTGTCTGCACCATGTACAGGGGAGATGTGCAGCTGTGATGAAGTATTTCTTAGTCATTTGCATGTAAGAGCAGATTTGTCTGCAGTGCTTTCCTGACATTCATCGAGTGTCCGGTAGAGTTTACTTCAGAAAACACACAGTCACTGTAACTGAAGAAACTCCAAACGGCACCAAGCATAAAAGCCTTTAGTTCATTCAGTGGAAATCCAACATAAAGATGTTATAATTGCTTTCAGATGCCATTTGATTCACAAATAACCATGCAAGTAGTGGAAAAACACAGCATTGAGCAGTTGCAAAATATTTTTTGCACCACGTCAGCCTCCGTGCTGGGACTGTGCAGCCTGCAGCCCTGTGGCGGTGAAGCCCAGGCTCAATTGCCTGTTGGCCCCCCTGCTGCTCCGCTGACCCGACTCCCTGCTTACATCTCAAGTTCCTCTCCCTCGCTGCTTGGCATCAGTTACCACGGTGATGCCATCCAACAGCGTCGGTGTGTGTGCACAGATTTCTTTAGGTTGTGCTCGCTGTATATTCAAATGTTCTCGGTCAGTTCGGTATTTGAGCCAGTAAATTCTGAGGCATATGTTCAGTTCTGAATGTATCACAATAAAGACGGTCATTAATACTGCACAGCCTGACATTCCACCTGCGCTGTGTGTGCACTCAGCAGCCTCTTCAGACAACATGATGCAACCTTTTAGCAGGCCTACGAAATGACCTTATTAGATGGGATGAAATTTTAATGACTTGCTGGCAGGAAATGGTAACAGCAGACATCAAGGAAACAGAAACATGTAAGCAGGCATGGCAAGCAAACACAGTTTAAATATGTATTAATATAGTCCGCACTATAATGCACTATAGGGTCGAGTGAAAAGAAACTTACCAGTTGTCTTGGTCACTGATAGTGAAAACAAGGAAGCACACAGTGAAAAAGACAAATAATAATTTTAAACCTGATTGTAATGATTTTAATTGTCTTAAAAGTTTAAAATCAAACTGAACAAATGGATATTTTTAAGTTGTCTGTGTAGTAATCGATCTGTGGTCCTAGTCCAATCCCCGTATCTTCATTGTTCATTGGACCCTCATCATCCTCATCAGTCCACTGACAGTCACTGATACATGAACCAATGATGTAAACACACTTTGTTAAGATTTGTTTGTTTTGATCAAACTAGCTTCAGAAGGTATTTGGACTCTTTACTTGTAAAACCACGTTTTCTGTTTGTCATTATGGCTTTTTGGGAGTAGAGCATCATGATGTGCAACACGACATAGTTTGCAAAAAAAAAAAACATGTAGGGGTGTGAATCTTTTCTGAAGCTGCTGTACATTTGGTCAAAGTTGAATGTGTCCTTATTTCTTTGTCAGTAATTCAGTTAAGTTGTTGAAGATATTCTTATGGATCCAGACATAAGAAAGAAAATACAATGTGTAAGAGGGCAGCACAGCGGTGCAGTGGTTAGTGCTGTCGCCTCTGGCCACCCCACCCAGGCTTTAGGACTCGATGATGTTTGTCTGTTAGCTGCATATCTGTGTAACCTGTCAGAACATTAAAAAGAAATGCAGTGCCCTTTAGGTGGTAACACTGAGAAATAAGCTTTTAACTACCTGGCTTCTTTAATTTGAAGATTTCTCTTCTCTCTTATATCTTTATAAATATCTTTGCCTTGTGATTTTCAGATATTTTTGCTATTAACCTTAACCGCTGCAGTTAGTTGGAAGCCAGATGTGTCGTGTGCATGTGTGAGTGACTACGGCTACGTGCATATGTTTGGGACAAGCGCTGTTGCCACTAAGTGTGTTCTGATGCGCGTCACTAGTTCCTGCCTCGGGCCCTTATCTGAACACTTTCATTTAATCGAAGGCTAATCTCAACCTCAAGCCCAAACTGTGGATCTGAAAGAAGCTGGAGATCAGCAGTGTGCTCACTGTGTCTCTCTGGATGAATGAACACAGGCGGCTTGGAGTGAAATGTTGACCCAGTCTCAGCCAGATAAGGTTGTCGGACCGGAGTCCTTGTGTGTAACAGGCGTGTCTCCCTCTCTCACCCTGTCCTGCATCTCTCCCTCCATTTCTCTCCTGTTTCTGCCTCTGCCCGTCTGTCCTTGCTTTCCTTGTTTTGTTTTGACTGAGTCTTTCATTCACTCTTGGCAGCTGCTGAAGGTGTTGAAATGCTGATAGTCTTCTGTGGTGCTAGAAAATCTCAGCTTTGTAGAAGGCTGTTCTCAAATTAGTCACTAAAAGCAGTTTATGAATAAATGTTGAGCAGGAAATAGGCCATGCAGATGCAGCATCATGCATGTGAACGGTTCTAAAAGCTAAGAGGAGCAGCACTCGTATGATGTGATATTAGCATTCGCAGCACATTGCATAGCTTTGCAGCCTCTGAAGTTGGGCCTTTTGGACAGCTGGTGCTGCTTTTTAGAGAATCCCCCTCTACCAGTTTAAAGCCAGTCCCTACCCCTGTTGGTTTTCTGTAGGGTGTTGTGTTTGCAAGTGTCTGTCCAAGTATCTGACTTCCCATTTGGAAGAGATAACCCCTCAGGTGTTCTGCTGAGTCGCAGAGTAAACACACGTACACAACCCGACATTCACCCACACACTTATCAGCTGACTGCCCTGTCTGTAGTGCTGTGTTTTCACTTGGGGAGGATAGACTTGAGACTGACGTAGCTCTGCAAACAGTTTTATTTCCACCGTAGCATGCCATAGTTCCTGAAAACTCGGCTTAAAACATTGTTTAATCTAAAAGACAGTCAACTACACACACCCACACATAAACTTCTGTATCTCTAAACTGGTTTAGAAAAGGAAAATGTTCCCTCATTTTATTTGTTGCTCTTCTTAAGCACCTTTTTTTTCTCTGAGCTATTCTTTATCACGTTTTGTGCTCAACGTCAAACAGCCACATATTTCACACAGAGATCCAAACCAGAGCTAAAAGACGGTCATTGATGGACTTAGTCTGCATTTTCTCAGGTAGCCAGAAACATTGCTTTGGATGAATGATAAAAACAAAATAAAAAAAATTGCAGGTTTAAGATTAATTAACAATGATTGAGACTGACCTTCAAACTATAGTTCAGTCAGTGAAGACACAAATTAACATGAATGCAGGAACTTTAATATAGATTCTTGGCGTCCAATATCCCCCTGGAGCCTTGGACAAGGCCTGGACTGAGAGCAGAGCAGAGCGACAGCACAGCTAAGGTGAAATATCCTTCAGCTAAGACAGACATTGGCTAATAGATGTTCCCATGCTCCAACCCCAGTGAAGTGACTGGGTAGTAGTAGAGAGGTGGAGCCTTAGTGCGATGACAGATGTGGCTGTTACAGTTTGCACAGATTGGATTTGCACAATTTGTAGGATTGCGGTTTACATTTCCACTTTCTGGGCTCCTAAAGGAGTTTTTGTGCATATTGGCTTAAAAAATTGCATTTAAAAGCTTCTTCTTTAACTTGGGAAGAACAATTGACAAAACGGTGCCGCTACAATAATAGTAATTATTATTAATTATTATTACATCACAGTAAATATTATTTGCAGCCCTAGAAGCTTCTGCACCTTTAGAAGAGTGGACTGGCTCCAAACCTTCACTTTGCTCTGCTGAGACTCGCACAATCAGCGGCTGGGAAAGGGTTCCT
>NW_018128256.1:133761-144569 GCF_001952655.1 Monopterus albus | reverse complement strand
TCTCTCTGCTGCAGCTCAGTGTGTGTCCGCGTCACATCAACACTTCCACCCTGTGTGCAATAACGATATCAGTCAGTATGAAGAAAGAGCAGCTCAGCAGAAATGACTCGTGTCTCACGCAGCAGCTGCCTTGTCTGTTTTCAGACTGAGATGTTGCTGTTGTTGCACAACACTGAGCCCAATATAAACCTAGGATGAGATTCCTCTCATATTATAATCTATTTTGGATGAGGAGATCTGCCTGGAGGTGTTTTAGTTTCAGATTTTATTGTCTTATTGGCCTCAGGGCTGAGGATCATGGAAACATTTGGCCCTGATGACTGATTATAAGAAACGTTTTGAGGTTCCACACTTTTGTAACCATGCACTGCAGGATACTACTCAGTTTTGTAGTATCTGCTGTTACTGTAAAGTGAATACCTTCAGATTTTGGGCAGTTGATTGGGCAAATCAAGATATTCAGTGACTCTGGGAAACGTTGATGCACAGTTTTCATCATTTTCTCACATTTCAAAGACCAGTTGAAAAGATAAGTGAGAGATTTATCATAATGAAAATAATCTTAGCTGCTGCTGTATTAACATTTCCAGTTGGTGAGCTAACTGCGGTGCATTATCTTGGTGTCTGTTAAACCTTAAAACATGGACTTAATGGTTTGTGCTGTTTGGCAGCACATCCACGCGACACACCCCTTTGGATTTAGTTTGTCATGCAGTGCTGTTATAGGTCTAAACCTCGTCATTGTGCTGCCTCTGCTGCAGCCAAAGTGCTGTGGATTTCAGCCATCATAGCCCCCAGCTCTTTTGTCCCTTAAGATCAGAGGTTGTCTGCACAAGGCTTTAGTTTCAGATGGACAAACAGGTTAGAACAGCTTGGTCTGTCCTGCACAACAAGTCTCTGCGTGTGTGTATGAGCACGCACGTGCATATTTGCAACCGTGCGTGTTTGTTTCATCCCCTCACATTGTGCATGTTTTGCAGTCGGTGTTCATCATTAGTGTGGCCGGCGTGGGCGTTGCCATGACTTCCACACTGGAAACTGAACCCAGAAATGTTGGGAATGTTGTGTGTGAAAGGTGTTTTATTGTTCATTTGGTAGCAGATGTGAAGCTCAGCAGGCTTTGGTGTTTGTGACAAAGGTCAGCGTGCTCCTTGGTTTCTGTTTTGCTCAGTAGTGCTTCTCTGCTCTCACGTAGTTTGCTGTCACAAAATTCCCAATAACTTTCTAATAACACTGGTTGTTTGGAGGCTTCAGGCTGAACTGAAGCAGTTTTTAAAATCAGTCTTCCTGCTTGTTTAATGTTATGTGATAGTAAGTGGGATCATTTTGGGTTCTGACTGTTGGTCAAAAGGAGCCCTCAAACGTGACTTTAAAGGTGGCGGATCTGAAGTCGAGCAGCACCTACAGCTCACAGCAGGTCTGTGTAAATGAATGAACAACAACAGCCTCTCTGCTGTCCTGTTGGATTCTCAGTTTGATAAGTGAGAGCGGATTGTCTTTCTGTGTGAGCCCGAGTTGAGCATGCTGCGTGGATTTGCTCACCTTATCTCATGTTTAGTGGCAAACACACGTCTCCTGAAAATAAGCAGCTACAGACACTGGAGCTCTGAGACTTTGTGGGTTTTTAATTGTAGGCTCAGCTGACACAGGCCAGGCGCTGAGTGCATGGAACAACCTGTACTTGTTGAGCAGCCTTGTACCGAGTGTATGTTCTCAAGGAGTCAGTAGACTCTCGAGTCACTCTCCAGTCACTGGGTTAAGTATGTCCCCTGGGGTTCTACTTCCTCTGAAATATTGACTCGGCGCCACAGGGAGAGGTCTCTCACACGCGCACACACACACACACACACACACACACACACACACACACACTCTGCCTTTTCCATTACATGATGTCTTTATCTCTGTCGCCACAGTAATCTCCTTTGGAACAAACAATGATCAGCTGATTAATATGCTCGGAGGCTTTCGTACCGTGGGGCATTGCTGACCGATGTTCATCCCATCAGAATCACACCTCAAGGCCCATGAAACGATTCCTACCTTATGTGGTGTAATTCCTCAGTAATCAGGATTTCGGGTTTGGACATAACGTGTTAAGAGAAGAGATGATTTGATAGGAGGGTCAGAAAGACGGGGAATGTCAGGAACATTACAGTGGCTTTATTTGGATGTCTACACTCATGACTGTGCATCGTGTCTTCTCTGAGCCTGTGGTGTATTGCATGTAATTAAGACAACATGAAGCTCTGACGCAGGCCGTCGTCCTGGAGCAGACGCTGCAGCGGCCGATGCTGCTGGTCTCACTGGAGCAGGGCACTGTGGGGTTCCTGCTGCTGATGAGCTGTCTGACCTTATGAAAGATGCTTCTACAGTTGACAGAGTCGTTTAGAGAAGACCTTCATGATGATCGCCACTGTCAACAGGGTCTGTTCAGTTTTCTCCAGATTGGGTCTTTGTAAGAAGTGAGTGATGCTTGTCTTCACCGGCAGGATCCACTCCTGCACCATGGCCATCATGGAGGTCATGGAGAACAGCACCTAGTCCACCTTACTGGTCTCCAAGATGTGCTTGCAGATGACAGAAGGGGATTCGGACTTTCTGATTTGGACTTCCTTAGGACATGACTGTCCTAACGTCAGGACACATCACTGCTCCTGAAGATCAGCAGATCCCACATTTACTTTTCAGACCTTGACCACTACCTCTACCTGTACAGGGCGTCTACTGAGTGCTGAGGTTGTCGCCACATGTCAGATGATGCAGAGCTACATGGCACATCATCACAGAAAATGATGCACTGTTCTCCAGGAAATAAAAATATCTATTTCACGTGTTCTGTCTGTGGCTTAACAGGTAGAGTGGGTCGTTTGATTCCTGGCTTCTCCAGTCTACGTGTTGCAGTGTCCTTGTGCAAGACATTGAACCCCTAGTTGCTCCCAGTGATATCACCATCCATTTAGTAAAAACACCAAACTTTTATTGTTCACAGCTTTTCAACCTCAAAGGTTGGTTGGCTTCTCTTACACAAATATAACACCTTTTGGACTTTTTTAATCAGATTAAATAAGCTGTTTACAAATATAACACCTTTTGGACTTTTTTTTTAATCAGATTAAATAAGCTATTATGAAAACATCAGTTTGTGCTGGCAACTTGGCAGATGCACTTCTCAGGCATTTTAAATGTTAAATGATAAGTGGTGTTCTCAAAAGGCTCCCAGCAAATGAGCTTCACAAATGAAAATAATCGGCCCTCATGTCCTAGTAAGAGCTGTTTGGACTGTTTGTGATTTGTCACTTAGCCAGAGATGAGTGTTTGGCCTCGTTGTTCCATCTCGAGACTTTTCCATCCAGCTAAGTGGACACAACATCATTTTCCCACCTCGACATCTTGTGTGGTGACCTCAGACTCTCACAGTAAAGACAGATTCTAAGTCCCATGGCTCTACTCGGGTGGTAAGCCCAAGCAAGGTCAAAGCTGAGAATGTGTGTTGATCTCATTGTGGCCACTTTGCCAAGACGTGCAGACAGACAAGTGGTCTGTGTCACACAGTAGATGCTGTTTTTTGACTGAGTGAACATATTTAGGAATCAGATTGTTTCACTTCCCCTCACCTATCTTGTTGTTCAGATCTAATGTATTAATATTGTGCATAAATGTGTGTGTCTGTGAGACAGAGGGTAGTTTATAACAGCTGCACATGTTGTTTGTCTGGGTGGAGGGAAATGATACACCCAGGAGCCAACCCCCCCCGATGTCCTCTGAGCGCTTCCCGCTGACAGCATCATGAATAATTCAGAGCATCACCGGGAAAACCTCGGCGCTTGTCCGTGCACGGCCATGCAAGCGGTTGGCATCCATCACCTGAGTATTCAGTAGGGTGTGTGTGTGTGTGTGTGTTTGTAGCAACGGTCACGGCCAAAGTCCAGGCTTCACGATACCCATAATGACCCGTACACATTAACAGGCTCTGTGGTGCGAGCAGAGGGAGTGGGTGGATCAGAGCCGGCGTCCTGATCGAGGGGCTCGGCCTGTTTGTGTGCATCCGCTCAGTCACGTGTACGTTGATAATAAAATATAATAAATATGGGCTACCACATTGAACATACACGTATCAACACACCTGCCTTCCTCAGGATGTCTGACATCCTATTATCAACCACCTACTTGACCCACATCTTTAACCTGTGCTCCTCTTTGGCTCATTGCTGCCATTTATTGCAAATTACCACCATCAACATGTTGCAGTTGGTGCCTTCTGCACAGACAGGAGTGTTTTAAATACTTAATGTGCAATATGCAATGCTACACTGTATTTTAGTGCAAATCTGGTAGATACAATTAAAATAGGTGTGCAGCACAGTGCAGCTAGGTCTGCAAGTGTATAACATATAGTGTATATATTGTTTGTCAGAGATTTAAATGGTCCATATGAAGTCACCTCATCAGGTTTTAACCACTTTCCTTCTGTGAATATTAAGGGAATAGTTATTTTACAACATCCCAAACAATGTGGCTCTAATCCTACAGATGCACTTGTTCTACATGTACTGATTAATGGTTGGATTGAGCCGATAACGTGGCTAACACTTGTCTTTGTCTCACTCAGGAAAATCCCACCTGGCCATTGTGCAGAAGGTGAACAACGAGGGGGAGGGAGATCCGTTCTACGAAGTGTTAGGGTTGGTCACCCTCGAAGATGTGATCGAGGAGATCATTAAATCGGAGATCCTGGATGAATCTGACCTTTACAGTGAGTCTGACCTTTTGTTTGTCACTAATATTTACCTTTGCCTGTCTGTTTGTGTAGATAAGCTTGTTTTCATGTCTTACTTTTTTTATTATCTAAATAAATATGTAACTGGTGAAGGTTTGAAAGGTTAAGTGGCTCCTGTTGCTTTGCAGTACAGCTAAGAGGATTTTTAACGTACACCTTTTCTATGTGCATTTCATAATAACTGTTTCCATTGTGTGTGTGTGTGTGTGTGTGTGTGTGTGTGTGTGTGTGTGTCACTCAGCTGATAACCGCACCAGGAAGAGGGTGGCGCACAACAAGAACAAGAGAGACTTCTCAGCCTTCAAACATGAGAGTGAATCAAAAGTGAAGATCTCTCCTCAGCTGCTGCTGGCAGCCCATCGGTTCCTGGCTACAGGTGGGGGGGTGGCGGACTGAAGGCAGCATGCACACACAGACCTACACAGTCACCTGTCACAATATTACTTAGACTCAGCAGGTAGAGCAGGTGTGCATGTGAACATGTGTAGCAGCGATGTGGTTGTCACCTCGCCAACTAACAAGCAGATCAGGTTGGCAAGTAACAAGTGAAAGGAATTCAGAGCGAGCACAACAGGGAGCACAACACAAGCATCAACACAGGCAATACAATCATACAATAACAATAATAGTAATCATTTATCCTGGTAGGGGGGCCAGATGTATAGCACAGAAGAATTTCAGGCTACGCAAGTTCACAGTTCATAATCTGATATTCACATGAGATCAACCAAGGAATCATTAATTACCAATAATGAGTCAATTGTGTAGGTTGCTTAAACATAAATATGAATTATTAGCTGATAAAGGATTTATTCATGTCTTGGACATCGCGTTTAATATTATTTATCCCATTTTTAGAATCATAGTCTTGATCTGAAATGACAGTATGAATGAACATGTGAACACAGAGCGTATCGATAGCACTGGTAGCTCTGCTGCTACGAGCGCTCACCTGGCTCACAGACGCTGCCGTACACAGCCAGACACTGTCTGCAGACCGTGCCAGTGTCCGCTACCTTCTAATGCCTTTGTCACTACAGCATGTTGGTTTAATCTTTCTTCTTGAATTATGTTTTTCATTCCTCTAGTGCTTGTGTTTGATTTGGTCGTGTCCAGGAAGTGACCGTTTCCCTGTTTCATTTCCTCTTTTTTTTGTTCACATCAGTGATCATTGTCCTGCTGTTTTTAGATTGTGTCCCCTTGAAATTGATATCTGTCTTGGGATGTCTGAGGCATGCACAGCTGCATTCCACACAGGGAAAGTCTGGGAGTTTTTCCATTATAATCTAACACTCCAGTGCATTGTCTTGCATCAAGAAGCTCCGTCAGCCTGACTGTTTGTTTTCTGAGCTGGAAAAACAAGCATTAACAAACCAGCCTATAACATTTATACAACGTGAAGGTGTTGTGAGTTAAGTTTAAAAACGTTTTGTATGTTTATGAGTAAACCTGCTGACATAATATATGAACTAAAATAAGAAGTATTTGTCTTTTAGGCGATTAATCCCAATTAAAGCTATACACAGTATGTCTCAGCTCTGACTGTGTGTTGCGTAAGCTTTAGTTTGCAGGGTGGACTGTTTCTTTGTTCTGAGTCTGGGTGGGGACCAAGGCGCTCGTGGCCGAGCTCTGATTGCAACAGCCTGGTCTACAACTATTGAGAAATGCATGTCAGCCAAATGCAGTATCTCCATTTCATCTTTTGAACAGGGACAGCACACATGAATCAACATCACTGTGAATGTCACCGGTTAATGCACCTTTAAGTCGGCCAGACTGTACCCCACTGTCCCAGCACTTTGCACCTGAAGCTGATTCTGTTTATCTCACTTAAAACATATTGTGCATCATATACTTTTAAAGTGTGTTTGAACAACTTTTGTTTTCCCTTTAATTAATTCAGGTTAAGGCAAAGTTTATGTAATTTGTAGCATTACAGTAGGAAGTACAGGATATCCCTGCTTCAGATCACATGTACTGGACACACCTGTTTACCTCACTGACAACTCCATGAAGTGTTGCATGTCAGCCCATGAACCTACAGTGGTAACAGTCAAAATAAAAATAGTGACTGGCTTCTGACCATATCAATTTCCACGGATTTATTACAGCTTTATGTTGCAGAGCAGTTTAATTTGGAAATGAAACTCTCTCTCTCTCTCTCTCTTTCTCTCTGTCTCTCTCTCTCTGCAGAGGTGAGCTTGTTCAGTCCGTCTCAGATCTCAGAGAAGGTGCTGCTGCGAATCCTGCGCCATCCTTACGTCATCCAGGAAATCAAGTTCAACGAAAATGACAAGCGCTCGCCTCATCACTACATCTATCAGAGAGGCAAGCCGGCCGACTTCTTCGTTCTCATCTTGCAGGTATGCAGTGAAACAGCTGTTTCACTAAGTGCACGTTTTATCCTCCAGTGCAGGGGTGTCAAACTCAATCGCACAGGGGGCCAAAACTCAGAGCACACTTTAGGTCGCGGGCCGAACAGGATAAAAATGTATTGAACAGACTAAAACTAAACGTTTTTTGAACTATGAATCGAAACAGATGGGTTACAATATTATTCCAAAATAAATAAACTTAAACTTTAAATAACTTATAATATTTTGCTTTCCATAAAAATATTTCCTGTCAGAATTATACAAATTCAAAATATGAACATGCTGCAGAAAACCTAAAAATAGAAATTGTGCTTTTAAGTAAAAGTTAAAATAATAACAAATCAAAACCTTTCATTTTCTTTGCTCTTATGCCATTTTGTCAGAGCTGGATGCTTGGCATCTTTTCTTGGCAATGAGTTCGTTTATGTTTGGGGCATATACTCAGCCTCCTTACAAATTCAAAATATGAACATGCTGCAGAAAACCTAAAAATAGGGCTCTGTTTTCAGAATCAACTTTTCTCTTGGCCATTGTTAGGGGCTAACTTTGACTTGAAATTAGGGTCATCAACAGACGCTTCATTGATCTGTTGTAATTGACACGGGAATGATCGCAGGTAGCCTATTGTTTGGTAAGGCAGCTGTTGAGCGGCATTATGGGATTTGTAGTTTGTGTGTTATCAGCGCTTCATATCGCCGGGCCATTAAAAAAAAGATATATAAAATGATCTCGTGGGCTGGATGTGGCCCGCAGGCCTTGAGTTTGACACCCCTGCTCCGGTGGAATGTGGGAGTTGTCAACAGCAGCTCTGAATACAAAACTCGTTAGTTGCTTCAATGCTGTCAGAAGTGGATAGAAAGGAGATTTGGCTTATTCTGCTTTAGAAATTCTTTTTGATTCCTCTTTCTTCTTCTCACACAGGCAGATAGATTGAAACATCCCCCTACACACACCTGTATACACCAACACATTCAGAGTGGAAGAATATCTAGTTTTACCACAACCAAATGTACAACGTGGTCTGTATCTACAGTTGGTCACCTTGGAAGCATCAGCTGACAAAGCAGCCTGGACACAGTGTCCTTTTAGTTCTGGAGCTTTCAGTCATGAGATCATCACATGATCTTCATCAGCAGATGAGGTTTTCCTAACTAGAGTTGTCATGGAAATCCATGTTGGCTTAGGAGCTGAGTTAGATTTTGTTTGTTGTGTTTCCATAAAGATTGCGATTTAGCAATCCTCTGGCCCACTGTGATGACCACACCCTGCCCTCTAAATGTCACCCTCCCACTGCTTCAGCCGGGATCAAAGCGGTGCACTTTGGATTATGAGACTGACCTTCCACACACACTCTTCATCTTACCTTTATTTGACCTTCATCTCCACCTCCTACTCTTCCTCTCCATCTGTCAAGTCATCCCCTCACTGAGTGTGTGTGGAGCTTAGCGCCATTGAGCAGTCTGCTTTGTTTTTAAAGCTGCAGCCGGTGACAGATGGCGGTAGGTGTTGTACACGGCGCTGACCCGACAGACGCCCAGAAACTGTTAATAAAACTCGAGAGTTTGCTTTAGTGTGTGTTCACAGTAATTTGACCTAATTGAATCATTTATGGTTTTAAAAATTCAGTGTGAAAAGGCTCAGTTCTCTCTCAAAGCCTTTAAAAGTAGCTCAGTCACAAACACAGTGCTTCATAGCTGTAGGTTATTCAGATCTGTGACAGAAGAAGAAGAAGAAGATGAGATCCAAGCAGCAGTTTGGAAAAGTCAGTCGACTCTGTAAGTAGATTAGTCAGTTACTTTAAAGGTTCAAAGAGCCAGATTTGGCGGCAATCCAGGCCGGAGGCGGTTAAAGTTGTCCTCTGCTGCCTTTTCCAACACAAACCAAGGCCTCAGCCATGGCTGTGAAATGTCTGCAGTTCTGTCCTTCAGCAAACTAAAGGACAAACTGTGGGTGAATCATTGCTTTACAACCAAGTAAATTGCAGGTTGTAGCTCACGTACTGTTTGTACACACAGTTGATCTGCTGCTGAACTGTGATCTGTGATATCTGGTTCACCACATATTTATTTATTTGATGATAAAAAAACATCATTATTTTTAATGCCAGCATACAAGGGGGGTAGGAAAAGATAGTGACCGATACACTAAAACCAACCTGAGAAGCTCTACGTCCCTCTGCATGTTCGCTCAGTGCAAACACACAAAAATCACTCACACTGCTTTAGCACGTCTGCTGTATCCACTCTGTGTACATGTACACGTGTGTTCAAATCCCACAGGGTGGGAAAATTACACTTCATTGTCTTGCTCTCACTCTTTTCACACACATTTGTTTCCCACACGTCACTTATGTCGTTGTCCCCCAAACAGTTATTAGTAGGGTCAAGTAATCCGGGGATCTGTGTCGGCTGCCTCCCCCGCCGCTCGTCTCGGGGAGATTCTCTCCTGGGAGGCCGGATATCGACGCTGCTGTGAAGACCCCACATGTGGAATAATCTGCTGAGACCTTTTGGGCGGGGAGAGGCTTTTAGTGTCAGCATGCTAGTGAGGGAATTTTCCACTGGTGCGTTGTGAAGCGAACACCTAGTCTTACATGACTTGTGTTTTCCCCTAAGTCTTTACACATACATACGATGTCCACTTAGCAACCTAACATGTGAGAGAGATACTGTAGAAACATGTGTTAATGGCTAATTGTTACGTAGGGTGCCTTTACTAAATATGCACCAGTTTTAGTCACTTTACAGTGACTAAGCATTGGCAGTAGATTATTAATTCGTTTGCTGGTAAAATAGCATAGCTAAAAAAAAAAAAATTACTCTTGTGCTAGCTTTTAAATTTCCACAAGTAAAATGAAAATTAGGCTAAGTGTGTGCATAGCCCGTTTGTTTTAAATCGCATTAAAATGATCATTAATGGCAATATTTACATTAAAAAATAGGTCTGGGGATAACGTTCAATCACAGGTGCCTATGAAGCATACAGTCGGTGACAAACCACTGGGTCATAACAACGACACACCCTCTATAAGTTCCGGGCTGTGATTAGCACGTCAAGAATCGCCTTTAAAGGTGAACCTTGACTCGGTTCGGAATCTTCTGTGAATACTTCTGTGTAGAAAACAGTACGTGTGGGAGAACCCTCCTGGTTTCAGTCACATTTTAGATGCGATGTTTCATCTGACGTCTTCTGTTATTACACAAAATGTTGCTTCTTGTTTGTGTTGCTTTCCATCAATGCAGGTGTTTCAGACAACAGGTAAAATAAGGTTAAGTTAAAGGATTTCAACAGTTATTTAGGAACACAAAACCCAGGAATGGAAGAACTACTTTCCTCTGGTCTCCTGCTATTAAATATTAAATTTCAGTCTTTAGAGAATGATGATCCCGGCGCCATGTCTTTAGAGAATGATGATCCCGGCGCCATGGCCCTTTGCTAAGGGCCGTCCGGTCCCTCTACGACTGGAGCAGGAACTTGGTTCGCATCGCCGGCAGTAAGTCAGACTTGTTTCTGGTGCATGTTGGACTCTGGCAGGGCTGCCCTTTGTCACCGGTTCTGTTCATTATTTTTATGGACAGAATTTCTAGGCGCAGCCAGGGGCCGGAGGGAGTCCGGTTTGGGGACCACAGGATCTCGTCTCTGCTTTTTGCAGA